>NW_007727296.1:74115-171608 GCF_000696425.1 Galeopterus variegatus
CCGCCCGAGGGTTCGGATCCCACATACAGACCGGTTCCCGCTCACTGGCTGAGCGAGGCGCGGGAGCGACACCGAGGGTTGCAATCCCATTGCCGGTCCCCGGTCCGGTCCGGGGGCAACACTGAGGGTTGCAATCCGTTGCCGGACACGGAAAAAGACAAAAGACTAAAAACAAAACAACAACAAAAAAAACTTTCGACCAGACTAAAAAAGTAGTTGGTTGTCGGGCGGCATCTCCAATCCCATTTGGTCTTCATCATATGTTTCAAAGGCACCCAAGACAGGTGAGAAAACTGTGGGGAGCTTATTTGTCCACATTCTCATAGCCAGTTAGGTGCAGAGCCAGTTCTGTTTCTAGTTGCACTGTTTTGTTCTGATAAAGTTGGTGTGTGGGGTCTGCTGTACCCTACAGGGTGAGATCCCAACCCCCGGACTTTTTCTCAAGCTGCCCAAAAGGCTCACTCTTCCCAGAAGCCTCCTCACTGGTACCTTATTCCGTGTGCTGAACATTTCCTGACCACCTCTCCTTGTTGGAGCTACCCTATCCTCTGTCTTTGTCTATTCTACATGCCAGCCAACCATGAGGCATGTGGTACAGTGGGAAAAGCCCTGGATCCGGAGTCAGGAGAACTGGATTCAATACTCAGACTTTGTAGCTTTGGGTGTCTCTTCACCTTTCTCATGGACCAGATGATTTCTAAAGGCATTTGCAGCTTCAGCCTTTTCAGGCTTTATGATTCTATTTCTCTGATAAGTGAGCCTGAACTAATGTCTTGATAGTTGACAATGGCTTAATGTGTTACACAAGAGACGGCAAATATGTAGCTTCTCTTTCATCTATCAACTATGGCAGACTCATTACTTGGTCTCACATTCGTACATGGAACCCAGTCATGACCTCAAACTTCTCCAACCAGTATAGTGTGCTAAGTAAACACTACCAGTGGATCACAGTTGAAATGTATTTGTCTTCCTTGTCTTCCCTCCTATTTTTAGTGCTTTAATCTAAAGAAGGGACTAGTGGTGATCAGGATACCATAGAAGTTAAGAGCATGGGCTCTAGAGTTAAGCCACTTGCATTCAAATCATGTCTCCACTGCTCCCTTTCTGTGTGACCTTGGGGAAGTCACTTAACTTCTCTGGGCCTCAATTTCTTCATTTGCAATATGGAGCATGACAATTAGTCCTACCTAATTGGGTTGTACAGAGGATTAAATGAAATAGTATGTGTAAGAAAGTGTTCAGTGTCTGACACTTATGTTAGACCTCATGGCTAGTTTAACATCAGCACAGCCAGGTTAAGCAACTTTCCCCCTTCTCCCCCTCCCTTTTCCCTTTTCTGCTCTGGGAGCAGAGATTCCTCTCCTGGGAAGGGGTAAACATTACCGTTATCATCAAGGGAACTTCTTGTGGGCTGCATCTAGCAGGCTTTGCGCTGGAATGCTTTGTACCGAGATAGTGGCTAATCAAGACCCTATGACTTAACCTACCAGATGTTATCGGACCACAAGGGCTGTGTCACCTTGCATACCACTGATTTTGGAATTGCCTATTACTCTGTCTGAACCCTCCCTAAAAGTCTTATAAACCCCATGCTTTCCTTAGTTCGTGGAACTGATCTGGTTCAGTCTCCCCTCCACATTAGTGGAATAAACCTTTTGGCTGAAATGGCTCCTGACTTGGGTCTCTCTCTTTTCTCCGTCTCACCAAACCTAACAACATATAATTCAATAAATGGTAACTACTGTAATAATAATAGGCATGATAAGAAGTTGGAAGGCTGATGAGGGAAAAATTCTTGGGTTGAAAGGGCCTCGTGGCACCCTATCAATCTCCAAAATAGTTGAATCTCCATTCTTTTTATGAATGTGGGTTTATCCCATTTTGTTCATTCATTTATTCAGTAAAAATTTAGGGCTTACTATAAATTAGGTATGCAGCCAGATGTCTAGCATACAACAGTAAATAAGACAATCTCTTTTCAAGTTCACAGTGTAATAGGGGTGACAAAAAAGTAAAAAGAATTATTATTTTTAATAATTGCAATGATTCGAATTTGCACAGGGTTTTTAGGGAGCACTATGTGTACAGGCAGAGTCTTCCTGGTGATAGTGTTAGATCTGGGTTGGAGGAGAAATACCTGAGTCCTCCAGATCGGGCTTGCCTCTTACCAGTATTGCCTATGCAGTGGCTCCCTTGGAATTGTCAGTGCTTGGTCTCACTGGTGGCATACCTCCATGGCATGCTCATGTTCTTTGGCATTCATTTGTTCACTCAGCTGACAGCCTCACGCTTTTGCCTCTGCTCCCTGAGGCTGTTGTCCCCATAATTCTCTGTCAGAGCTGATGGAATTGAGGAGCAGAGAGGTGAAGACAAGTGAAGCAGCCCTGAATTCACAGCCGCAGAGTAGTTGGATCGCTGTGTGTGCCTTAGTATAGCATGAATGTCAGGCTTATTAGGGACGTGGAGAAGTCGGTGAGACCATCCCCCCTGCCTAACTCAAGATAGAGCAAGTTTCTGTAACAGCTTTCTGTGGTGATAGTGTGAAACCTGGGTGGGAGAAAAGGACTCTTGTATAACGGGGGTAGGTGTCTGTGCTGTGACCCATCTTGTCCCCTCACTGGTGTCTTACAGTAAGCAGCTGTTGTGTGACGTGATGATTGTGGCAGAAGATGTCGAGATAGAAGCCCACCGTGTGGTACTGGCAGCCTGCAGCCCCTACTTCTGTGCGATGTTCACAGGTATGGTGAGGAACAAACAACAGCCCTTGGTTACGGGCTGCGGCCCCACTGGGAGAATGTCGAGGGTGGTGGCACGAGAGGGGAAAGAAGGCTATGAAACCCACCCCGAGGGGCTTCTCTGTGCCAGATACTGTGCTTTGCACATGGAGGACTTGACAGAATCGAAGTTTCAGCCAGGCCAGTTGGGCATGTAGCCCCTGGTCCACCATGAGGAAAAAAGAGGTAAAATCATATAGTCCATTAGTTCTAAAACTCCAGCATGGGTCATAACCATGTGGAAGAGCTTGTTAACAGTGTAGACTTCTGGGCTCATTGCCAGGCCTTCTCATCTCTCATTCTGCAGATGGGGGACACTGAGGCTGAGAGAAGGGGAGGGACTTGCCCAGGGTCACACCGTGAATGAGTGGGACTTGGCTTCTTGACACCTCGCCCAATGCTCTAACAGCTGGCCCACATCTCATCTTCCCTAGTCCTTCCTTCCAGGCAGCGGCCATGGGCCTCTTCCAGCCTTTACAGGAGCATGGAACATACTCGTACAAGTGATGGTGGGGTGAGAGACAGGAATAATCAACATGTGGCATTCAGTTCATCACCTTTGCCAATTTTCCAGAGGGTCCCTGTTTCCTAGGCTCATAGGCTCAACAGCCTTTTTCAACTATTTCATGTGTGTTAGTTGTGAGACTGAATTCCTTGAAAGCCATGGGCCGAGCTTCCCATCTTGTCGTTCCTCACAGCACCTCCCCTGAACCAGGTGTATGCAGCACTCTTTGAATCACTGCTGATGGAAGGAGGCCATCTGGGCTTGGTGAGACCCCCAGTCTGGGTCAGATATTCCTTCCATGTGCTTTCCAAGCCCCTGTGCCTACTCTGAGTGGGGTGACTATCACTCTGTTTCCTGGTGTCTGCAAAGCCCAAGCCCTGGCATCTCAGGTAACTGGCTGCTTCTCATCCTGCAGATGTCTTCTCCTCAGAGAGGCCTCCTCTGACCACTCTAGCTAGTTCCACCAAGCCTGTTTCTATCCTGTAATGTGACTTTTTTTTATGTAACATTTATCACTACCTGAAAATCAGTGATTGGTTGTTTATGTGTTTTTTACCTGTCTCTCTTCACTAATGTATAAGCCCTGTGAGGACAGGGATCTCGTTGGACTTGTTTGTTACTATATCCTGAGCACCTGGTGTTTTAGCCTGTCTTGTGTTGCTATAACAGAAATACCTGAGACTGGGTAGTTTATAAGGAAAAGAGATTTATTTGGCTTATGATTCTGGGACAGCTGCATCTGGCATGGGCCTCAGGCTGCTTCTACTCATGGTGGAAAGTGGCAGGCAGCCAGCAGGTACAAGCAGATCACATGGCGAGAGGAAGCAAGAGAGAGACAGAGAGGAGGTGCCAGGGTCCTATAAACAACAAGCTCTTGTGGAAACTAACAGAGCGAGGACACACTCATTCCCCCCCCCCCCCAGGAGAGCATTAATCAATTCATGAGGGATCCGCCCCCATTGACTCAATCAGTTTCCAACACTGCCACATTGGAGATCAAATTTCCACATGAGTTTTGGAGGGGACAACACATCCAAACTCCATCACCTGGTACATAGTAGGATTCAAATATTTTTTGTTTATTTTTATTTTTTTGGTGGCTGACTGGTATGGGGATCTGAACCCTTGACCTTGGTGTTGTCAGAACCATGCTCTCCCAAGTGAGCCCAACCGTCCAGCTCTCAAATATTTTTTGAATGAGTGAATGAAATGTTTCCCGCACTTGATCATGGGCTTTTGGCACTTGGGGAGCACATCTTGTCATTGTTGAATTCTCAGTGCCACTACAGAAGGCAATGAATAAGTGAAGGTTGAAAGAATGGACATAAGCTTGCTGAGAATGTGGGTGAGTGCAGGTAAATTTTTGCTAAATGGGCTCTAACCCATTTCCTAATACAGTACACAGCTGGGCAGAAGGATTTCTTGTTGGGAGAGACTCGGTGCTTGGGCGTTGAGAGTTCATCACACGTGTGTCTCCCTTTCCTCATCATGTGTAGGAGTTGGTCTCCACTTGGAGTTGTGCCTGACCTACGTGGACCAAGCCACTCTCACTTCACTTTGAGCCTTGGGTCAGAAATTTTACCACGTAGCTTGAAAAACCAGCTAAGTTTACTACCTGGAAATTTTGAGCCATACTCCCTTTGGAGTAGTCCCAAACCCCAGTTGCTAGGTTTTTATTCCCTTTTCCCCTTTCCTTCATACAACTCTATTTATTTTAAAATAATTCACCTTGTCTGCAACAATTATGTAGTGCAACTTCACTAAATAGCTTCACCAGTTGTTCTTCATGTGCGTGGTTTGGAAAGTCCAGTGTTGACAGAGGAATCTGCTTAGAATTGCAGTGAATCACAGTGTTGGCTCTACTTTTTGCTAATGAATGTGCCTCTTGGGTAGTGGAAGTGCCTAGCAAAATCAAAGTTATTTTAGAAATTGGGAGAAAATGTGTTTCTGAGGCAGGTCTTAAATTCTAGTAATGAAGAGAAGAGGGTAATCAAGAGAAGAAAGCAGTCTAATGTAATACCCGGTCCAAGCCTTCCATTGAATCTGGTTACCATTCATCCTTCCATCCATCCATTCATCCTTCCATCCATCCAAACACTATTCACGTATGTTCATTATAGAAAGAAATCAGAAAATGAGGGCAAGCAAAAAGTGAAAAATTACAAGTACTGCGTTTAGGTTACGATTATTGTTTATTTCCTTTCAGATTTTATATTTATAAATATACACATATGTAAAATATTTTCTAACATAAATGAATTCATCTTATATATATAGTAGAATAGCCTTTTTTGAGGTGTCTATTTAAAAAAATTGCTATTCATCTTCATGAAATATTCTTCCTCTCTGTCTCTGCCTGCCAAACTCCCATTTATCCTTCATTTTTGCATCACGTCCTCATTGCCTTCCATGATCCCTCTGGATTAGGTTAAATCTCTTTGCTACTTACTGCCGTGGTACCTTACGCTTCTCTTTAGTATTACTACTACCTCATTACTTCCTCAATATCTAATTCCCCTCACCAATCGTAAGCTATATGTAAGAATTGTACCTTCAGTTACTGCTGTGTCCCTATTGCCTGGCATGATCTTCCATGTGGTAGGTGCTCAATAAAAATTTAATTGAACTTAGTGATGTAATCATAAATATATTTCCATGTCAATGGAATCACATCTACATCTTCATGTAATGGTTTTATAAGATTCCATCATATGTATCCTAATTGAAAATCCATTTCCTTATTTGTTGGAAATACTTCTTTCTAATATCTTGCTATAACAAATAATGCTACAATGGGCATCTTTGCATCTTAGTCTTTATTTACATTCCTAATTATTTCCTCAGAATAGATTCACAGAATAAGAAATACTGAGTTAAAACGTGTACATTTCGAAGGCTTGTGAGATGTGCTGCACTGCCATTTAGAACAACTGTAAATGCTCATGTCCTCTTCAGCAATATATGAGATTTGCGTGTTTTTGAGGCCCCTTGGCTTTTGTTAAACCTTGGTGAACAGGCACCAAAGAACCCCATTAACATTGCAAAATTTTGTTCTAATCATCAGGCTTGGCTTCAAAATGCATAACATGTGTCATGAATAGGCCAGGGTGACTTTTAGTCCATTTTTTCAGCATGTTTAAGGCCAAAAGGGAAAGAAAATATATGTGGCTCTCTGACCTGAATTGTGTGATTATAATCTTTTACCCAGGCTTGAGTGTTTTTATTTTATTTTTTTGTCCTTTGAGTTCATGTTGCCTAAATGTTCTGTCATTCCAAATACCAACTTCATACTCCTTGACCGTGTCTTGACCACAATATCTTGGAATAAGTGTGAAACCGAGGTCTGAATACCCACCAGGGTGTTTCCAAATCTAGCCAGCCTGTGAGAAGGCCTGGGGTGGGCCCACAGCCTAATTACCCTCCACTCCTTTCAGAGTGGAGAGGCCAACAGTGCTGTGTTCTGCCCATCTTTTTCCTATGAGTATGGAATACTCAGGACTCCCCCCATCCTCCCCAGCTAGCACTTCCATCCCAGGGGAAGCAGTTTTCCCAAAATAGCTGTGTTAATTTTTCTCTCTTTTCATCACACCTTTTTCTATAGGTTTTGTGTACTGTTGTACTTGTACTCCCCAAATACAGTAACCATGCAGATACTTTAAAAACAACCCACATTTGGAGGGGGAGTTGGGGTTAGGGAGAAATTGGTAAAAGGCCACAGAAAATATTTACATTGTGTAATGATAAACCAAAAAACAACCCACATTTTATAATATTAAGGGAACTGAGGTCTAAGGAATGTCTGGGCTTAGGGTCTTATGCCCATCATTGTGATTAAGAGACATTTGGGCTTCTATCCCAAATGAAGCCCTGGGAATGATCTATCCTGCTCATCTGTTTCTACTGTACTATATGTAGTGGCTGATTTAGAAAGTTTTTTTTCCTTTTTGTCTTTTTTACTGACCAGTAACGGGATCGCAACTCTCGGTGTTGCGCCCGCACCTCGCTCAGCCAGTGAGCGGGAACCGGTCTCCACATGGGATCCGAACCCTCGGCAGGAGCGCCACTGCGCTCCCAAGTGGCGCACTCTCCAGTGTGCCACCGGGCCGGCCCTTTTTTTGTTGTTTAAAGAAGAGTTACTGTCCAGTTTTTATTAGGTTTTGGCTGATGTTCAGCTGGTATCTTTGAACACATGGTGAGTAGACACAGGAGAGAGAGGTCAGGAATTTGCTAGAGGTAAGAGGCAAGGGGCTTAGAAATTGAGTGGATACCGATCACGCACAAGGCAGAACAATGAGGGCCCAGCTCTTTTACTTACCTTTTCGGCGTGCACTCATGCTATAGAACCTTTGTTTCACCCTTTCTGTACGCCAGACCCTACCAGGACCTGGCCTGTGTCTGCGCCTGGGTGTTTGCATGGTGTATTGTTGCCTTTGAAGAACTTCACATAAATGCAGCCCAGTGAAACCTAATACAAGGCAATAGGGCAGTGAGGGAGGGAGAACTAGGAAACCGAATCCTTTCTTTGGACAAAGCAGGCCTCAGGGGAGGTTGTGGAGTAGGAGTCGTAGTAGACAGGGTCTGGTTTCTGAGAGTTTTGCCCCTGAACAGGTGGAGATGTCAGAGTCTGCCTGGGATTAAGGAGTAATGGGCTCACCTTTCATGTGACTGTCTTCTAGGATTAGTCACCTTTGGGCTGAAGTGACAGTGACATAGCATTTCTTCTTTCTATCTCTAACAAACTATGTCAAAGTCAAGCATCTTTTTCTGAGACCCAGATTTGAGGTGAAGGATGTGATAGTCATGTCTAAGAATACGTTGCTCTTGATGCAGAAATGGTGAGTTTTTAAAGTAGTGATTTGGATTGTGACTCAACAGAGGCCTGTGTGGCACCTAGGAATAGAGACTGCTATTTGCCCCCCGCCATGTCCCCATTAAGGTGCAGCTGGTTTGACCAAGAGGATCTAGGGTAGATCCTTACCAATTCCTTACCATTGGTAAGGGATGTTTTATGAATGTTCACAGAGGAGGTTTGGAGTTGGTGATGTCAAGTCCTCCTTGCTAAGGATTAAACACAAGAGTGGCATTAAGGGAAGAAAGTTTTATAACCTTCTTAACATCCATGAAGGATTATTGTGCAAACAGGATTTTCCTGTTTTCTTTCTGCCCAGAGCATGAGACTAAATTACAGCAGTAAGGATTCAAGTTAGGAATAAGGAAGAATGCTATAACATAAGCACTCTCGAACACACCTTTTTCTTCTCTTTAAGGACATATAACTTCGTTGGGATGGTTGGTGGTTTACCTGTGGTTCATCAGAGAGACCTACCAGCTGATCTACATTCCTTTCTCATTTGCCAGGCTTCATTTACTTAATAACAGGGTTGTGTTTATACCAATGACCTGGAAGACGAGCCAGTGATTTTTCTAGACTTCTGGAGTCTTCTGTGATAGTGAAAGATTTCCCCGTTTCAGTCCTCTATTCGAGCCTCCTCTTTTCTGCTTCTCTTTGGCAGTCTTTCACCTAAAAAGATCTCAGTTGTGCACATAGTGTGCTTGCACATAGAACTAAGACTTGGACACTTCTACCTAATAGGGGTATTGGATTGCTTGCTATCCTGGGCTCTCTATGGTTCTTGGAGACTGCTAAGTATAAGGTCCCAAGGTGAATTAAAGGAGTTAAAGAATTTCAAGACATAATCCCTTAGTCCAGGCCACTGTCATCTTTCCCCTGATCTTCTGCAGTAAACTTCTATCTGCCTCCTGTTTTGTTCCCCTGCCCCCAACCCATTCTCCACACTGTAGCTATAATGATATTCCCCAGATTAAAAATCTGATATATCCCTCACCTGCTTAAAATTGGTCAGGGGCTCACCATTGCCATTAGGTTGAAGTCTAAACTCCTTAGTGCAGCCTACAAGGCCCTTAAGTGGTCCAGACCTTGCTTATATCTCCAGCCTCATCATTCCTCCCTCTGCACCCCTGTGCTCTAGGCAGACCGAGCTTCATATGATTCCCAGACATGTGATTCCCAGACATGCTCTTTCTTACCTCTAGACATTTATATATACTGTTACCTCTGTCTAGAATACTCTTCCCTCACTTTCACTTCTCTTCTGAATTACTATAACTCCTTTTCTAGATCAGTGGTTCTTAACCATGATGAATCAATCTGATGAAAACAATGGACTCTCTCTCCAGAAAAGAAATTTGTGCTATTGTGTTTTTATCATTTTGCATACAGCTGTGCAGTGCAGGAATCCCTGGCTTAGGAACCTTTCAAGATGAGTTCTCTTTTCTAACATTTAACAGCCTTTGCAATGGTTGGTTTACTTGTCTCTCTCTTCACTAAGCTGAGCTCCATTACTTTTTTTTTTTAATTCAATTTTATTTATATTTATTTTTGTGGGGTACAGTGTGTTGTTTCAATGCATGCATATCCTGCACAATGATTCACTTAGGGTAGATAGCAAAATTTTGTCACCATTACTTCATCCTTAATCTCCCCCACCACCCCTCCCAGCCTCTAGTAATCATTGTACTCTCTACCATTATTTTTTTAAACACACAAAGATTAACTTTCTTAAAAAGGGACTCTTAAAAATGAATTAGAAAAATCTAAGCAGAAATTTGGTGAAGGATATGAGCAGATAAGACACAAACCCCAAATAAACACATGTAGTTAGTAAGTACAGTCTAGAATCTGGTTGTGGGTGGGAGCGGGGCTGGCCTGGTCCCTGTCTCAGGATCCTGAGTATTGTCTGGTTCTGTTGCTGGCCTGGATGTGTGGCAGTGGGGGTGGGCCTAAGGCCCAAGGCCCCTGTCTCAGGACTTCTGGGGGTTGGGCTGGCTCTGTTGCTGGCTGGCAGCAGTGGGCCCTCATCTCTCAGGATCCCCTGGCTGGCGTCGGGCTGGCTCCATTGCTGGCTGGTGGCAGGAGCAGGCTCCATGACTTGTTTACTGTTGTTTCCTCTGGGCCCAGCACAGTGCTTGGCACATGGGGACATGCTTGATAATATGTTTGCCAAGTGACTGACTGAATGAATGAATGAACAAATATTTGCCCTTGAGTGGATCATGTTCAATCTGGAGAAACAGGACATGCATGTTTACCGGTAACAAGTAGAAGATGGAAAGGGCTAAAGAGATGTGCAACTGACATTCTCTGAAGTTCAGAGTCTGAGGTGGCAGACTGGACCTTTTGGGAAATACTAGCAGAGGTGGACTCTTGGGTTGACGTTAAAGATGGAAGGACTTACAGGGCCCATGTTCTCTTTTCCAGAAATATTTGTCAAACTATTAGAGGTGAGTGAAGGAGCAAGAATGACCTAGCCCTTGATGGTTTCTACCCCTTAGGAATCACTGAAACCCTTGAAATTAGAGATGTCAAGAGAAAACTTCCTTTCCTCCTTCTTTCCCACTCCAACAAATATTTTTTAAGTGCTTGTTATATGCCAAGCACTATGTTATGTGTTGAGAATATCTTGACAAATAAGCTTTACAAGATCCCAGCCCTCTTGGTTCTTGCTTGCTAGGTATTAAGTACTAACTTGTTCTTAGAATTTGGACCAAGGCCTTGAGTTGGGAATACGTTTATCAAGGTCATTGGTTAGGGTCAGATATCAATTATAGAGGGATTTATTAGCAATAACACAGGGTCTAGAGTTAGGCCAAGGTTCAAATCCCAGCCCTGCCTTTTACTACCTATGGGTAAATACCTCTTGAAATGCCCATTCTATAATTTGTAAAATAGAAGTAATATCATCTACCTCCTGAGGATGTCACAAAGGATTAAATGAAATAATGTATATAAACCCTTAGCAGAGGGACTGGCCCACAGTAGTGACTACTATTACTGTCATTTTCAGGGCCTATTGAAACTGAAGTCTTAGTTTGATGTAATCATTTCTTTTGGCTCATAAGAGATAGTAAGGTTGGATTCTACCAGTCTGTGTGACTTATTCAGGTCTTTAATTTACTACAATGCAGCTTTCTTAAAAAATAACTGTTGTCTTTGAGCCCTAGTTCTTCTTTCACATCATTTTTTTCTTGCTTATTAAAGATTTAAGTACATAATGTAGAAAATTAGAAATTTGAGGGGCCCGCCTGTAGCTCACTTTGGAGAGTGTGGTGCTGATAACACCAAGGCCATGGGTTTGGATCCTTATATAGGGATGGCCGGTTTGCTCACTGGGAGAGCGTGGTGCTGATAACACCAAGGCCATGGGTTTGGATCCCTATATAGGAATGACTGGTTAGCTCACTGGGAGAGCGTGGTGCTGACAACACCAAGTCAAGGGTTAAGATCCCCTTACTGGTCATCTTTCAAAAAAAAAAAAAAAAAGAAAAGAAAATCAGAAATTTGAGAGTACTGTAAGGAAGCAAGAAAAAAATCTCCTAAAGTCTCATGGTCTAGAAAACTGTGTTATCTACCTTTTCTGGATCATAGACCCCTGGAAGAATCTGACAGAAATGATCTGTTATTTCTCCAGAAAAACTGACTCTTTGTGCATATATACAAATATTTTCATACAATTTCAGGAGTTTCCATTTGTTTATCCCAAAATTACAAAACCCTAACCTGACTCCCAAGCACAAATTCCAGACAGAAAACAATCAGCCCAAGCTATGATTTACACTCACATGAAGGCTTCTGAATCTTTTGGTTCTTGTAGTCAGGCTGCTCTTTAGTTATTCTTATTTTTAAAGGCCTAAATCTTTAAACCAAGAATTGGCTATCTTTGATTATCTTTTGCAATATAATTACTAACTGGACTCTTATTAATAAACTTCTTAATAGCTGTTTAGAGAGAGAAGTTTAACTTTTCATTTCCTTGTTTATGTATGTTTTTGTTTGTGTGTCTCAGAATAAACTCAAGAGAGAGATTGTGAGAGCCTGTCTTAGGGGTGGAGGAGGAATCCACCTGTTGTTTTCTGTTTCCTCTTCACCTGTTCATCCCGCCCCCAAGGCTCTTTGTGCTGAGGCATTTTCACTGGCTTCCATCAGCAGAGAAGAGAGAACACAGCTGAGGGTCTCTGGTCTACCTGATCTGGCAGTGGAAAGGAGCAGGCAGGGTTTGGAATCCACGACCCCCCTCCCCCATTTCCTCCCTATTCCAGTCATTCAGCTCTAGAACCATGTCAGGATGGGAATTGTGGATTGGTGGAAGAATCATGTGCAGTCCATGCAGCTTGGAGGTGGGTGTCTACAGCCCACATGCTGTACTGTACTTTATTTTCTTGGCTCTGGTGCATGAATTCCACAGAGGGAAAACAACTGCCCAGGCTCTGTTTTCACACTCACATTAGGGCTTCTTGAATCCCTTGTTTCTTGCAGTCAAGTTGCCCTTCATTTCAGTCTACAAAGTCACATGTGTTACCTGTCTTTCCTTTTGAAATCAGCCTGGCTCTACATAAACCCATGTGTTGTATATAGAGGGCAGACTGAAGTCAGGGGCCTCAGGACTGTGGAAATGTGGGGCTGCTGCCCTTGCAGCCCTACATCTTCTCTTTTTTGGATTATTGTTAGGGATTCCTAACTGTTCTCCCTGCCTCTGATCCAGCTTCAACTCTGCATCCAAAATTTCATTGAAAAATACCCACTGGTTGATGTCATTCCCCTGCTTAGAACCTCTCAATGATGCTACCTTTCGGATAAAGTCCAAGTGCATTGCATGACTTACAGGGCTCTGCAAGTCCTGGCCCCATCTACCCCTCCAGCTTCTCTCTCACTGTTACTGGTACGAGCCACACCAGCCTCTCTCCATTCCCAGAATTTATCCTTTTGGCACTTTCCTCCCTTCACGCTTATGGATCGCACATTCAGCTCATGATTCCTCAGCTTTGCTGCCTGGGGAACTCTTCTTCATCCTCTAATACGCAGCTCACACGTGACCTCCTACTCGGATGCCTTACTGGAGTTCCCAGGAGGCGTCTGTTTCTCCATCCGCTTTCTTGGTGTAGTGGTTACAAGTCAGACTCCCTGGGCTTCCAACTCAAGTTGGCCCCTTCCTAGACATATGACCATGGGCAAAATGAATTACCTGCCCTCCTGCACCTCAGTTTCTTCATCTATAAAATGTGGATAATATTAGTAAACTTCATAGGTTGTTGTGAGGGTTAAAATAGGCAACACTTTAAAGTGCTTAACAAAGTGCTTGGCCTTAGCACTCAAGAAGTGTTACTTATTCCTGCTGTTATCACAGTACCTTGCATATACTTCTACTAAGCTCTTATCACCCATGTTTATAAATATTTAAAAATATCTGCTTTACTAGGCCTGTGCTCCTTGAGGTCAGGTGCATATCTTGTCCACTTTTCCTGGCTGTGTGTGTAGAAGTTCACAGTAAATGTTGGTTGAATGAATATTGCACACAGATTTGCCTTCAGAATGGAAATGGGCAACAGATAGAATGGGGAATGCTTAAGATTGGGCTGTGGGTGATCACAGTCCCAAAGGTGATGTAACCTTGATGTCAGCTGACTTCTCCTCCATGCCCGAATCCCTTCTGCTGCCTCCCAGAGCATAGGCAGTGCTTTTATGTTTCCAAGACTGGTCAGGAGGTCTTGTGGAAGTTAAGCATACCCTAGGTGCCATGCTCATATCCTTTCTGTTTTTGTTGTGAACTGTAGGTGACATGTCTGAGAGTAAAGCCAAGAAGATTGAAATCAAGGATGTGGATGGACAGACTCTGAGTAAGCTGATTGATTACATCTATACTGCTGAAATTGAGGTGACCGAAGAGAATGTCCAGGTAAATGCAGCCCCACCAATAGCTCAGTGTATTGCACTCTCAGGACCCACTGTTTTATAGCATGATGTCATGAGGACAATGACTTAGTTGGTCACTTAAGAGGAAACTAACCCTCCAGAGATTTTAGGTGAATTGCCCTGGGTCACCTGGACAGTAGGTGGGCCAGCTGGCCCCCAAACTCATGCCTTCCTGGCTCAGGCTCTCATGTCCTTAACCACTAGGTCATAATACCTCTGAATAAGGCTGGACCCCAGAAGCAAAAAGTCTTTAACTCATGTCAGCTTAAAATCTTGTGAAGGAAGAACTAGAAGCTCAGGTGACCCCTCTTCTCCCTGGGTCATCATCTCATCTAAGGGATTTTGAGTATTGGACTGTGAGGCTGTTAAAATTTTTCCTGTTTCAACCTTAGTCATCGAAATGCCTCTGAGTATGTGGAGATGCCACGCACCAGAGCTGAGTCTCAGCAGGAGTGTGCAGTTATGAAATGTTCGGTCTGTGCCTTTCTCTCCTTTCACTGCCCTGCCGCATCCTCAGCCATCTGGAGCCTTGAAAAGAGGAGCCAGTGAAGACAGTGCTTCCCCCAAGTGTGTCTCTACCGTGGGGACGTGAGGCATCGGCATCGTGACCCAGTAGGGAGATGGTTGAGGGTGTGGCCCACTCTTGAACAAATCACTGGGCTAAATACAGACACGGGATACACTATTTCTTGTCCTGAAGGATCTTACTATTTAATTAGAGTGATGGAAATTACATTTGATATGAAGGGTTTTTCTTTTCTTTTTAAAAAAATACCACCTTACTTATTTACTGTGAGGCTGATACCTTGCTAGTGACCAAAATACCTATTTCCCTTATTCAGAACACCACCCCTTTTTTCAGGATTGAGATATTTGGGAGGCTAAATTGATAATTATTCATTCTTTCAATTCAGTGCAAATGTCCGAGTTCCCATTATATGCCAGGCATGTTGCTGGGCCCCATGGTTACAGTGAGCAGTGACGATTCCATTGCCTGCCCTCAAGGAGTTCACGGTCAAGGGCTGAAGACAGACATGCATCAAATAAGCATTCGAGTTATGTTTATGCACAAATTGTGATAAGTCCTTTGAGGAAAGACAACATGGCACAATGAGAGAGAATATCCAGGGGACTCAATTTGGGTGGAGAAGGGCATCAGGGAAGAGTTCTTTCAAGTGATGAGGCGGAAGCTGAGGCCTGCAGGGTGAGTGGGAGTCAGCTTGGGGTGGTGCAGGGTGCTCATGAGGGGCAGATGCAGGCAAGCTGAGTGACTGAGGCACACTGCCTTTGGGCCTGCAGAGCCCACCCGCATGATAGAGGCCGCCTTTGTCTCTGGCCCCTGAGACAGTCTCTAGGGTGATGTGATTTCTACAGGAGGATTATTTGGCATAATCCTCCCCCTCCCTTTTTTAGTTGAGGTGTATTTTACACACAGTAAGATGCACAGCCATTCTATTTTGTTGCTGATCTTTCCCATCTAGAGTGCAGTGGGCAATGCGATGGCTACGTACTAGGTCTAGCAGCAGAATTCAAATAGCTGAGTGACTGAAGGGCAGTAATAGCAAGTGCAAAGTAATTTAGCATAAAATGAGTATGGGGAAGGTTGTAGAATTGTATGGTTGGAACTAGCTTTCTTCTCTCTTTTATCATGTATTTATTTAGTAACTTTTTTCCCTGCAAAGTATAAAGTATTTATACAAAGTTGGATAATTAGATGATGTTCTATTCTGGATCGTTATTGCTTGGCTAGGTACTAAGGTAATAATAGTAATAAGGTAATAAGTAATAATAAATTAATAATAAGTAAGCTAATAATAAGTAAATAAGTAAAAAGTAATAGCGTAATAATTGGTAATAAGGTAAAAAGGTAATCTTTGCCGCTTTGGTCTAAACCAGTGGTGGTCTCTCTCTAGTTTACAAAAACAGTTGTCTTAGGCAGCTAGCAGCAGCTAGCACAGTCAGAGGACTCTGGAGACAATGGCTTCATCACTGTTTTTAAACTACTTTGTGTGGGAGGCTGAGGGGAAGGGGGACAGAGTGAAGATGGGCAGTTCAGAGGACAAGTGGAAATAGGGATGAGGCAGGAATTGAGTATGGAGACCTGGGTCCCAGCCTCAGCTGGGCCACTAATTCACAGAGTGCTCTTATCCCAGCCCATTCCCACTGCAGGGTGTCAGTTTTCCCATCTGTGAAGTGAGGGTGTGGGACTCAGTGACCTCTGGCCAGACTCTGATTTGCTTTTTTTTCTCTCCTACTAGAGCTTTCCCAACATCTGCAGTGATATTCTGCCTCAAGGATCAGTTTTCCCATCTCTAAAACAGAAATCATAATAGCGCCCATTGTATTGGGTAGTCATGCGTTAGACTGTCTGTGTTCAAATCCTGGCTTTACCATTTTCTAGCCGTGTGACCCTCTCTGTGCCTCAGTGTTTTTATTTGTAACATGGGCATAATAATAGTATTTAACCTGGCAGGGTTGGTGTGAGGATGAAATGTATTAATATAGGTAAAGTACTCAGTGCCTGACACACGTTAAACAATGTGTTGGCTATTATTACCTAAAATAGGGAGGTGGCAATGGAGTCATGTGTGTGTGGAGGGCTTTGCCTGGTTTCTCCTCTGCCTGGGTGCTGATGGGGACTGAGGAGAAGGAACCAGGTAGGGAGTAGGAGCCATGGTAAGGGCTAGGGAGCAGAGACTAACCCTATCTGGCTTCGAAGTGGCTGGGAATTCTCCCAAGTGGGCAATAGTTTAGGATGCCTCCTGTCCAGGGTGTGCCCAGGATGCTTGGCAAGGACATAGGCCCAGGCCAAGTGCCAGATGTTGCTCTGAGGAGGGGGCCTTTTAAGGGATCTATTAAATAGCTGGGTGGAGGGTAAAGCATGATCTAGAAGGTACAGGGCTTGGGGTGCTGTCTCAGTCCTTCCTCCTTCCTCCTGATAGACTGTGTATGGGGTCTCACTGTCTTATTCCTTTGTTCATTCATTCATTCAATACACATTTTTCTGAGCACCTACACTGGGCCAGCAGACAGTATGGTCACAGAGAGTGCTGTTGACAGCCCGTTTCCCCAAGGAGCACGTGGTCCAAAGGTGGAGACAGATGGCTAAGCAAATGGATACTCTATGGTGTGGTAAGGCCACAGTAGAGGTTACCCAGGAAGCAGGAAATAGTCATTGCTGCCCTGATGAGCATGGTCAGGGCAGACCTCACTGTGGAAACATCGTTTGGGCCAGATCTTGAAGGAAGACTGGGAGGTCAGGCCTGCCTCCTCTGGGTACGTATGGCCCCACTGATCTGTGAGCCACTTGAAGGGCCTGTTGTGTTCATTCTTTGGGGCAGCATATGCAGAGGCTCCACTGGTAGGCACCATATGGAACCTTCAGGGAACTGCCATTATTTGGAATCAATGTGATATACAGACGGTCCCCAAGTTTCCATAATTTGACTTAGGATTTTTTGACCTTGTGATGGTGCAAAGCCATTTTAGTTTTCACTTTCAGTACAGTATTCAACAAATAACATGAGATATTCAACACTTTGTTATAAAATAGGCTTTGTGATAATTTTGTTTATCTGAAGGCTAGTGTAAGTGTTCTGAGCACATTTAAGGTAGGCTTGGCTCAGCTATGACGTTCAGTAGGTTAGGTGTATTAAACAGATTTTCAACTCAAAATATTTTCAACTTATGATGGGTTTATTGGGATATAAACCCATCCCAAGTTAGTGTAGATGCTCTGTAAGTTGAGGAGCATCTATACTAACTATTCCTTTTCCTTTTTCCTCCTCACATTAAACTGTGATTAGGTCATGGGTGACCTTGGGGGAAAACAAAACAAAAAGGCTGAGAAGAAGAGAGTCTGGATCCAAATATGTATGCTTCTTTAAGCTGGTATGTATCTGCTGAGGCAGTTGCTCATGAGTTGTCTATGGAGACAATAGTTGTTGAGGACTTTGTGCACGGAGGAGATGAGCATGAAGGCACCGGGCTCTCCTGAAAGCCTGAGAAACAAGGGTCAGAGATTTGGGGGTTAGCTAAATGGCTGGGAGAGCAACCTCCTCATTCTCTCCCAGACACGCATACCTTGGCAAGACCCTGAGTTGCACTTCCTTGGTGGAGGTAACAGTCCTAACTGACATGTACTGATACTTGTTATAAGGCATGTGCTAATCAGTTCACTACATTATTTCATTTAGTTCTCGCAACCAACCAATGAAATGTATTAGAATGATCCCTATTTTACAGCTGGAGAAACTGATGTTCTGAGTAAGTGGTAGAACTGGGAACCGAACCCGGTTCTCTCTGCCTCACAGTTATCTGTGGCTGTGGTGAACTCTAGTTTCTCGTTAAATGAATGATCAGCATCTTGACTTCAGCTCATAATGACTAATAATAATAAAAACTGACAATAACTGAGCACTCCCTGTGTACCAAGCACTGTGTTAACTGTTTTAAAGGTGTTGTCTCCTTTGATCGTCACCACAAGCCTTTAAGGCAGTACCATTATTATCCCCCATTTTACTGTTGAGGAGACACGGGCACAGAGAGGTTAAGTTATTTGTCCTCAGTCACATGGCTGGTAAGTGGAGAAGTCAAAATTCAAAATGATACTTTTAATCACAGTGCTGTTTTGCCAGCTCTCCCGTTCATCTATACATCTCTCTCTCTCTCTCTCTCTCTCTCTCTCTTTCCCTTTCTTTCTTCTTTCTCTCAACAGACTTTTATTTAGCACTCTTTCTGTGTGGCTGGGGCAGGGGCTCTGGGTGGCCCCATCACCTGACTCTGGCTGGTGCACCCCCCGTGCACGGCCCTGCCTCCCTGGAATTCCTGGAGTAGGGGCTTTCTGAGGCAGGGCATTTCCTTTTGTTTTTGCTAAAGGAAACAAACTCTGTGACGGGATATCCTCTGCTATGTTTTCATGTTATCCGAGGGAGAGAAAAAACAAAACAGGGCCTGCATATGAAAAATGGTGGGGAGGTCATTTGCAAGCTGAAGAGAAACGTGCAAACTCTTTGCTGAGGGCTGTTCCAGGGTCTGTTTTCCAAGAACTCTGATGCTGAAGAGGTGAAAGACAGGCTAGAAGCTTTCTGACTTAGGGTGGTCTTCCATTCTGATGGGTGGTTCCAGCCAACGGCTTCTCTGGATTCAGCCTCCTCCTTCCAGGGGCCAACGGTGCTCACTGCCCTAGTGATTCTTCCAGGACAGTCTCACTTCAAAGCTGAGGACCTAAGCTTGGCCTCTTGTTGGTAATCTTGTTAGTGCTGGCCCGTGATGTAGGAGAATTTCAGGCGAGATAAGAGAAGAGGAAATCCTCTCACAGCCCTGTTGATGTGGGGAGAGGGAACTACTCGCCTCAGGGATGTTTTGCTCTGTTTTCCTTCACAGCTTCTGGGGATTTATTTTCTACTCATTTCCAGACCCCTAGAGTTAGAGCCGTGATGTATCTTCCGGCCTCCAAATCTCCCCCACCCCCAGCATTCTGAACACCTTGACTTTTCTTCACGCCTTCCTGTAAGAATCAAGTAGAGGGAAGAAAAGGCCTTTTGACTCATAACTAATCACAGTGTAAGATCAAAGAGAGGGAAAGAGCAATTAGAGAAACCACAAGCACCGTTCATTTTAGGAAGTCAGTTCGGAACGTTTTCAGGCAGGAGTGGACCCAAACAGAATGGGGAGTGTGGAGAGGTGGACAGCCTTGTAATTTTTGCCTACTAAGTGTGTTTTGTGAACAGTAGGGAAGTTGAAAGCTGTGTGGGTAGCTCTATCTAGGGAAGTTTTAAAAACTGAAAGTGTAACCTAAGGAGTATGTTCAGGAAATATTTATTATTTCATTTCTCTGGCTGGCTGTCATGAGCTGCTGTCTTCCTGGTGAGGAGGAGGGGGGAAGGGTGCGTGTGCTGCTGGCATGGTCTTGTCAGGGACTGGCTAGGAATGCAATCTGGGGGCAGACAGAACTCTCAGAAATCCTCCTCTGGGGGGAGTAAAGGGCTGCAGTCCCATTCCTGCCTCTTCTTACACCTGGACCTTTTAGGGCTCGTCACACCTCTGAGTAAGCTGTGTGCTGGACAACATTTCAAGGTTCTTCTCCCCCAGGCTTACTGGTTAGAGGTTACTCCTCCCTGGGGTGAACATCTGTCTCAGTTTTCCCAGAACTGAGGGGCCTCCTGGGATGCAGAACTTTCAGTGCTAAAACTGGTATAGTCCTAGGCACATCAGGACAATTGGTCAACCCACGACCTTAACTCTAGGCTTTGTAGCTGGTGTGGCTGGGGGGTGTCATGGAGGTCATTTGGGGACTTGGAGCACAGCTTTCCATTCCTGGTGTGTATTCAGTGAAAATGGTTAATGGATCTCCACTTAACTTGCATGGCAGAGACTAATCTGGTCCTGGAATCTGTTCAGCCAGGCTGAGCAAGCTCACAGGTTAATTGCATTTCCCAATTTATGGCTGCTTAGTGGGGATGGTGGGTGCCTAGTGGGGACGGAGCTCAGATGGTTAGATTTGGATCCTGGCTGTGTTCACTTATGGCCTAAAACTCTCAGGAGAGGGTGATTTTATCTTTTCTTTCTCAGGAATGAATCATTGGTGCAGAGAATACCAAGGACAAGGTGTTAATTTATTACTGTCCTGCTGGGAATGTATGAGAGTAGGGAGAGGGTGGAGCACGGGAAGAGGAGCACATTTTCTAGTGCCCAGCTGTCCTGAGGCAGAAGTTATGCTTGTAGGCAGGAAGAGCTTTCTTTGTTGCGAGTAGGCATTTAGCTAAGGGTATGACCACTGATAGTGGAGGCTCTTGGTTTTTACTGCATATCGGCAAGGGTGATGAAGAGTGACCAGGCACCCCAGTTTTAGTACTGAGTCCTGGGAAACATCTCAGACCTGTGTAAACCAGGGTGGATGGTTACCCTAGTGGAGGGACAAAACCCAGGTATGGGCAGAGTTTTTGGCCTGAGCACATGGAGGTGATAAGAGTCAGAGCTGAGGGCTCAGAGGTTTTTTGAAAGGTCAGGGTCCAAAATTTAAATCACTTAAAAAAGAAAAAAAAAAAAAAAGACTTTTGTAGTGCCCTGAATCAAGAAAACAAATGCCTCTGCAGCCCATGCCTTCCTGGGCAAGCCCTTGTGGATGGGAACAGCTGGAGTCTGGCTGGCTTGGTCAGTCTCTCTGAGAGCCAGGGGAGCAGCTGAGAGCAAAGGCCTGTGACAAGGGGATTGTTCTGGAGTAAAATGGATG
This sequence comes from Galeopterus variegatus, assembly GCF_000696425.1. Classification (NCBI taxonomy): domain Eukaryota; kingdom Metazoa; phylum Chordata; class Mammalia; order Dermoptera; family Cynocephalidae; genus Galeopterus; species Galeopterus variegatus. The sequence goes on from NW_007727296.1 coordinate 95,400, forward strand.
CTGGGGTCCCCAAGCTAAGCGGCCTTAAATCAAACTGTTCTGCTCTGTTATTTTTTTTTTCTAAATTTCTTTTTGGAAAATCATTTTTAGACTACCTGCCCCTTCCACAGGTGGGGACTGGGGTGGCAGAGCTGGATTGAAAACAGGCTTTGGCCTTCTGTCCTGTATTTCTGATCTAGAGGGCAGACTTCAGCAGCTGTGGGAAAGTCCTAGAGAAACTTGACAGGGGTTGGCAGTCTGAGCACCCAGCTGGCCTGCTCAAGCCAGTCTCCTCTGGCTCTTTGGAAAAACACATGCACATACACCTGAGCAAGAACTATTTCTGTCTTCTAGGATATAGTATAAATACTCAGGTGTCCTGTGACCTTTTAAAAGAAAACTCAGCTCTCCCTTCTCAGAGAATGTACCCAAAGATATTTTTTATTTTTTATCTGTTGGATGGGAGAATAAAGTGTGATTGCCTGAGTCCCAAGGGACTGGGGGGTGAGCTTCTTGTTCCACTAGACTGTAATCTCTGTAAGAGCAGGATCTGGTTCATCTTACCACTGAATCCCAGATCCTGGATCAGTGCCTGGCACACAGGTGCTTAGTAATTAGTGGTGAATGAGCTAGTGAACAATTCAGTTAAGTACCCTTCTGAGGGAGGACAGTACACTAAAAGCTGTAGGGCACTGGTTCTCAAACTCAGATATACATTAGAAGCACCTGGAGAGCTTTAAAAACATCTCAATGCCCAGGCCATACCCTATACCTATTAAGTTATAATCTTTGGGGGTGAGACCCAAGCATCAGTATTTTTAAAACTCTTCAGTGGATTCTAGTGTGCATCCAAGTATGTGAACCACTGCTGCAGGGTTTTGTTACTCAAAGTGAGGTTTGTGGACCAGCAGCTACAGTATCACCTGGGTTCTCATTAGAAATGCAGGCTCTCAGGCCCCACCCTAGACCTACTAAATCAGGATCTGCAGTGTTGTAGGCTGTGGGAATACAGAGAATCTGTTAGTGCCTGGGGTCCATGAAGTGAAGAGTAGTGGGAAATAAGGTCAGAGAGCAGGCTCGGAAGTTTGGACTTATTGGGCAGGCAGTGGGGAGCCATGAAAAGATCTAGAGCACGAGTGTCATATGATTGCAACAATGCTTTAGAGGAATGAGTCCCTGCTGGAGGGATCTAGTGTCTCAGAACGTCACCTTCTCTTGCAGGTGCTGCTCCCAGCAGCCAGTTTGCTGCAGCTAATGGATGTTCGGCAGAACTGCTGTGACTTCCTGCAGTCTCAGCTGCATCCCACCAATTGCCTGGGCATCCGCGCATTTGCAGATGTGCACACCTGCACTGATCTTCTGCAGCAGGCCAACGCCTACGCAGGTAATGGGGAGCCTGGCTGCTGTACCTCCTCCACCTCCACCTGGTCTGCGGTGGCCTCCTCAAAGATTATGAGAAGTAGTCTCTGATGTGAAACAGCTATGATTCAGATAGGAGACAAGACACAGGTGGAAAGTTAATTAACAACAGAAACATTTAGCTCATTGCCAAGTGGAATATGATTAATTGCTGGATGGATGGTACAGACAGTAACTCATGAGAGTGGAGGAAGGAGATCTGAGAAGACTTGGGGGGTGGGGGAGTAAATTGAGCTAGGTCTCGAAATAAATATTTTTTGATGTTTAAGAAAATTTTAATTTTGATCAAAGTGTTCTATGAATATGATTTTAAAAGTCAAATACTATTGGAGGGCTTATAATGATAAGCAAGAGGCCCCTGCTCTACTTTTCCACACCACATCTTGCTCTCTAGATCCACACTTTCAATCCTGAAGGAATTAAAGTGCAGGTTCTGATTCAGCTAAAAGTTACTTCATCTGCTAGTTACCTCCACTTATCTAAATAATGAGTGTATACCGCTATGTTTTGATTTATTAGTTTTATACATCATCTGTCGACCTCTCTAGAAGAAGAGCTTTCACAACCTTTCCCCTTATGCACATACACTCTTCACCTCTCTTTATTGTCCTAATATTTCCATGACTGAATTGTCATGTATTACAATTATAGTTTTTTTAATCGGAAAACTTTTTTTTTTAAAATTAGAAAGGCAGTAAATAATTGCCTTTTTCTTTCGCATCGTGTGTGCTACAACCGCTAATTCTTGTCAGACAGGTACAACTGAACGATCCTTCTCAGTACATCAGATAACCTGTTGATTTTACCTTATTTTTCTTGGAGACATTCTCCCTGCTAGAGCTTGTCATCCTGTTATTTTCATGGGGTTTGGGAGGGAGTACAAATGAACGTGAGTATTCAGTCCCACCATGTTTAGCTGGACAGAAATCTTCCTTGCTATTTATTTCAGCTTGAGGAAAGATCATGAGTAACCTAGGAAATGGGTCTGGTTATCTTAACTGATAGATTTAGTCATGGCCACCTCCTTCTCTCGCAGTAAAGCATCTTATTCTCCCTCGGCCCAAACAAACACCGTCACAGCTACTGTTCTGTTCTGTGTCTCCTGTCCAGCCAGTGTCTGGAAACTGGCTTAGGGCATGCTGGTGGCCCATCTACCAGCTTCTGTGCTGCGTTAGCCCCTGGTCCGCGAGGCAACAAGCACTTGCTCTGTTTCGTGGCATCCTTTTGTTCTCTGATCAAGCTCCTGATTTCAGGAGCCTGCACAGACTCTCATTTCTCCCTGAAGTCTGTTTCTAAGGACACACATGGGACCAGCACTTAAGATGGTCTTGATGATGATGATTTTTGTGGAGGACATTCTTCAGTAGCCCCAATTGTGAATCCTGCCGACTCTTTCTGGCTCTGAACCTTGACTCTCCTGTTTCTCTGCTGTTCCTCTTCTGTTCCCTTTTCCCCTGCATATTCCCCACCTCCTTTCTGACTTTTCTCAGGGAGCCCTTTCCCTCGCTGGGGAGGGCTGCCCAGCTCAGCCTTTGAAGAGGTCACTTTTTTGAAGGATGTGCTCAGGCTTTGCTTCAGCAGGAGCCAGGAGCTTGGTCAAGGCAAGTATTTGCTGGTGCAAATTCTTGTTACAAGCACTTGCTGGTGCAAATTCTTGTTACAAGCATTTGCTGGTGCAGTGGTAAAGGGAGAGTGCTTAGGTGCCAAGAATTCTCTGTCTTCTTCTTCCCATCTCCCCTCTCCAGCCCTCTCTTTCTATATGGTGTGTGCATGCATGACTTTGGGTCACATCCTATACTGTGTTTTATGGGCATTATCTCATTTAATGCATACAACAGCTGAGGAAACCAGGGCACAGAGAGGTGAACTAATTTGCTCAGGTCACACAGCTAGTAGGGACAGAAGCAGGATCAAACCCAAACAGTGCTGACTCCAGAGCCATTGTTTGTAACTGCAACATTCTACAGCTTCCAGGCTCAGTTTGGACTTAAGGTCGCTATGTGAATCAGTAGCTGAGGAGTGCAGGTGGCGAGAGCTGATGTTTTCCACTGGAAGTGTGTGCCTGGAAGCCTGTGCCATGTGGTCACCAAATCCCAGCAACCAGACAGTGTGGACAGATATCCAGCTGTCTGCTAGACATAGGGTGTGTAGTCATCTTGGGGCGGGGAAGCACTACATGGGTGTCTTCTGTCCCCATTGGGTGGCTTCCTCCTGGACACATGGAGCCTGTTCCCTCACTGCATGAGTGAGTCCTCCTACTTTTCCTGGCTTGGTCAGTGTGATCTTCAGACTGAGAGCCTCCTTCCTGTTGTACAGACCTTCTGTGGAATCTGTGACCATCTCTTGGATGGCTTTCTTTGCAGCCCTCAGCCGTGCACGGAGGGAGGCCATATTTTTAAGGTGGTATGATAATGCATCATAAATTGATAAGATCGTGATGAAAAGACATTAGAGGAAGTGAAAGTAAAACTGTGCAGTGTTTAGGGAAGGAAGTAGAAAATGATGGTCTGTGCTTAGTCCCTTGCACTCACCCACCGATGTGGGCATATTTTGTTTCCTTGGTCTCACACCCCTGACTTTACATGGAGCCTGGTACTCTCTGCTATCACTGCCTCTTAAGACAAACCTGCTACCTCACTCCATCATAAATGTGGAGGTGTAGGTAGCCACTGGGGTCACACACAAGGGACAGAGTTAGCCCCCATGGTCACAGGCTTTCTGGCCCCATGTCACATGTTAGGAGGTGTTTTAAGCCGACACAATACAAGGAGATCTTCCAGCTCAGAACTAGGGATCAGACCAGCCAACACTCTGGAGTTGAGTGACCCTGGGTCTGTTTTCTCTTCTCTGTGATGAGGGTGGTACATCCTGCCCTATTTCCAGGATGGTCTGGGGATCAGGAAGACAGGGAGGAGAGCACCCTGCAGAAGTAGACAGGGCTGTGCTCTGGAGACTTCCTGACACCCTCATCATCTGCAGGGAGATAGCCTCAGAGCTGGGTCCTGGCTGGAGAGGCAGGAATCTTCAGATCACTGCTGATGTGGACAACACACACGATGGGGGAGCAGGACCGTTTCTGAGACTTCTGATTTTGGTTTCTCATTATTCAGATGTGCAGGCAGGTGTGTCCTGTGCTGCCTCCCTATCCTTCCCAGCGTCTGGCCAGCTGAGCTGCCTTTGCTTGTCTGCAGCCCCCAGCTTTGCCTCTGAATTCTGTTCCTTTTCCTTCTTCAAGGAAAGCTTTCTTTTCTGTTGTTATTTTATATATATATATTGGTGGCTGGCTGGTACAGGGATTCAAAACTGTTGTTATTTTTATTGCTATTTTAATGCAAGGCCTATCCCTGATCATTACAGAAAAAGCAGACAGGCAGAAAGAACATGAAAAACACCACAGTCCTACCTAGAGAGAACCTTAGGCAGTGCCTTGGTGTATATCCTTCCAGATCTTTTTCATTGTATATGTATGTTTTCCAGCTTAAAAAAAATTCTTAGCAATGTATTCTGAGCATCTTTCTATGTCATCATTTATGTTTCTATACTATTGTTTTAAAAACCTCAGAGAGTGTATTCAATAAAAGAAACTTATACTCATGACAAAAAAGAGTGCAAACAGTACACAAAAGTATAAAATGCAAAGTCCATCTTCTTCCAGGCCCTCACTCTGGAGCAGGCAGGACAAGTATCTCGGTATCCCTACAGAATTTATATATTGTGCCTTTTAACTGACACAAATCAAAGCATTCTGTACTCACTATACTCTTGTTTGACTTAACACAAAATCTTGGAATCTTTTCCAGACCCTTGAGTATGGCTTCATCTTATTCTTTTTTATCTGCTGCATCATATGTGTGACGTATAATTTATTTAACTAGTCCTTTATTGATGGACATTAATGTTTCCTGTTTTTTCTTTTGTACAAAGTGCTTCAGTGAGAATTCTTATACATACTATTTTGGAGTACACTTGCTAGAATACCTGAAGGGTACAATCTTAATAGCATAATTGTTGAATCAAAGAGAATATGCATTTAAAAATTTGTGGTAGATATTGCCAAATTACTTTCTAAAAGAAATGCAGCTTTATTTCTAAGGCTAGCTCTCGCCTTCTGATAAGTCTTCAGCCTCCCTGGTGAAAGCATGGTTTTGTGGGGCTGGAGCATCAGCCCCCTTCATCCAGCTGCCTGTTTGGCCTCCTGTTTGGAATGGCCCTGTCTCTCCCTGCTGTGGCAGTTCCTTCTGATTTCTCTGGATCCATTTCCCCCCCCTCAGGGTTATACCCCCAAATTGTTGCTGTGATATTTTAGGGGTGAGGGAGGGTGGGTCCCACATTTAGAAACTGACTGCTCAGACCCTTGCCTCTGGCTGACAGTGTCACAGTCCTTCTGGGTAGCTAGTAGCTGGGAAAGGGACCCTAGTGTTTTGCACAGCCTATTTCTTATACCTCATTATTATTGTTTCCAGGGACTGCTTAATCTTTAACCTCAGAGGCCAGGGCCCAGGTTTATGGAGACTTTGTTGTTGGTAATTGGATGGCCATGCACTAGGCCATCAGCAGAGCTGGTTGGGAGGGATGTTAATGGGGCCCCATTAATGAAAATGGCAATTAAAATTCTTTAGACGTATTGTTTACATCAGTCTACCAAAGCTGAGCTGAAATCCTGCAGCCACGAGATGAAAAAGCCATCAGATTTCACATGCTTGTGGAGAGAAATAGCCTTTTTTTCATTGATTGAATCACTTTAGATCATGGAATGAAGTAATTAAATTAAGGGCAGCAGAAAAATTTGGCAAAGCATTTAAAAAACACAAACCTCTGACTCACTGTGGGTCTTATAAAAATGCTGCCCCCAACCTGGCATCATGAAATAATGATGATGATGATGATGACAATGATGGTGATGGTGGGAGTTTCTACCATTTTTGAATACTTGCTAGGTGCCAAGAATGGTGCTACACCCTTCATAGGCATTACCTCATTTTGGCCACTTGACCATAGAGGTAATTATTTTCTCAATTTATATGTGAAGAAACTGAAACTCCAGAGACGTTTAGTAACTTGCCTAAGATCACATAGCTCATAAGTGGAAGGGCCAAATTCACAACGGGGCTGCCTGACTCCAGAGGCCCGTGTCCTTTCCCACCCGCCTGGCCAGCGCAGCTCGTCTGCCCGTGATGGTTGTCTCACTCCTGCCTCCCCTCGATTTTCTGCTTCTAACTCGAAGGTGGCCAGTGAAGCAGTGGTGCAGACACACTTGCTAGCTCTTCTCTCTGTTGGGACTTTAGGAAACTTCCCTTGCTTCTATTTTCAGGGTAACAGGGAACTTCAGTGTTGAATCAATAGCTGGCGGTTTTGATATAGCCCTTGTCTCAGTGTGTACCTGTGTGAGACAGAGCGAGAAACAGGGACAATATGCTTATTTCTGGAGATATGTCAGCATGGAAAGAGAGGTCTTTTCCCACCATCCCCAGGGAGGATGAAATCATATTTAGAGTCTGAGGGCTGGAGGTCATGACCCTTCTGGGAAGAGGTCATGGTGGGTCTGTTTCTTCACTGTGGGATCTGAGCCTTCTCCCTGGAGCAGAGAAACTGGGGGCCTGGAAAGCCAAATACTGATTCAGGAAAGCTTGCTTCTGCCCTCCAAAAATAGAGTGATAAGGGGCAGCAAAGATTGGAGGCAGTTCTATTTTTTTTTACCCTGGTGAAATGTTTTGATTCTATTTGTGCCCACCTGTGTCAGCCAGTCTCTCCTGAAGGTGTGGCCAGTGGTTCAGTTCAGAGGCACTCGCACCTGTTCCCTGGGGCCACTGGCCCTGGGAATTAGGGGGCTCGTGCAGTCTCTGCAGGTCAAGGCTCTCAGTTCCATTTGTTCTGGGCGTGTGGTTTAGATGAACCAGATCAAAGGCTTAGGTTTATTTTTATCCCATAAAGAGGGAGGAATAGGTTTGGGGCTAGTTTGGGACGTTGCCTGAGCCCTAGGCAGTCCTGAAGCACAGGCAGGAAAGTGCAGTAATAATTTTAGAGCTCAATAAATGCAGACATTATGCTGGACACTGAGGATTCAGGATTCAGCTTCAAACAAGACAGACTTGGTCCCTGCCCTCATGGGGCTCCCATTCCCAGTATGACAGAAAGACCTCATTTGATAAAGCAGGGTGATTAGGGCTATGTTAATTATTATTTCCTATGTTGGAGACTTTGGGAACACCAAAGAATATCACTTCATCTAACCTGGTGAACATGGGGATTAGAGAAAGATATTAATTCAGGGGTTAGGTCTGAGATCTGAACCCAGGACTGACTCTTTAGACTGCTAGAACACTACTACTCTAAGATTACTTTTTTTTTCCCCCCAAAGAAAGGTTTTTATATTTATATCCTCTCTGTCTTTCTCTCTCTCTTTCTGTCTCCAGCACCCTGAGAGGGATTCTTAGGATTTTCTGACATCTATATTGAATTTTACCCCAATGGCCTTCTCAGGACTGGTTTTTATTATCTTTTTGTTTTTTTGGTGGCTGGCTGCTACAGGGATCAAAACCTGGACCCTGGTGTTACCAGCTCTAATCAAACCAACTGAGCTAACTGGCTAGCCCCTGGTTTTTAATTATCTTAAAGATTAAGGTACTCATCAGAATATTTATTATTATAACCAAACAGCCTTGGTTTCAAAACCTGGCTCTACCACTTACTGTTGTATGAATCTAAGCACATGACTTAGACTTTCTGAGCTTCCATTTCTCCATCTGTAAAATGGGGATATTGATATTTATTTCAGCAGGGCTTTTGGGAGTATTAAGTGACATACTGTATGTAAAATACCTAGCACAGTGTTAACTTCTGTTAGAAAATGTCTCGGCCTTCTCTGTGCCTGTTTCCTTGGAGAGGAAGCCGTTTCCTGGGAAGGTGGCACCCATGTTTTCTCATCGTTTCAGCACTGGGAGGAAATATATGTAGGTGCTTGGTGGGGAGACTGGAAGTTATGTGGTGCCCGTCCGTCTTCAGAATTACTCATCCACATGGACAGGAACACACTGTGTTTTATTAATCAGGAATTGAAACTTAAACAGTGGTTGTTACCTATAGTAAAGCCTGGTTAATTAGGACATTTAACTAGAACCCTTAATTAACTGACTTTTTCTCTGTGTCCACTTCTCTTTAGGGAAAAGGAAGCCAAAAAAAAAAAAAAAAAAAGATAAATTGGAGTTTATTATTGGAGAGTTCCCCTGCAAGGGGCTAGCGTCCTGCACATGCCCCTCTCTCCTGAGATCTGGCCCGTCTGTCTCTCCACTGCCTCTCCTGGAGCCTGACATAGTTGCCCACACTTAGTAGGTGCTCAGTAAAGCTTTGTAAGACAAATGACGACATAGCCTCTGCTCTAGTAAGACTGCACTATTGCTGTTCCTGCACCTGCTCAGAATTTTTCTGCTTCCTTGTTTTTCCTTATACTTGAAGTGCCTCTCCCAGTCATGGCCCTGTGGACTTTGGATTAGAATTATTGGTGCTTTGTGTTATCCTTCTTATGAGCCAGTAGACTCTTTGTAGGCATGAGCTCTGTTTTCTTCATTTTTGAAGAAACACTGCATTTGGCACATCATACATTAAAAGTTATCTAGCACTTGCAACGGTCTCAGTAAATGTGACTTACATACATTTGCTTATTTAATGCCCACAGCACCTTTATGAGATAGGTACTATTCTTAGTCCCATTTAATAGATGGGAAAAGTGTAGCCTTAAGAAACTGAAAAACTTGTATCACTGGAAAGTTTATTGAATTCAATGGAATTAAACAGGATCTCTGAGATCTCGGAGATTCACAGCCTGTCCTATGGGACCTGTTGTCCCAAAGGATCTCTCGATGCTGTGGAAAAGCTTCTCTGTTAAAGAACTGGACTTTGTGAAGCAGGATCATGGGCTGATAATATTCATCCTTTGTTTCTAAAGAGTTTCTTAAAGATCTCAAAATGGGCTAATATGTATTATCATCTTTGAGCTTCCAAACAACCTTGAGAGCTAGGTCAGGTATTATGGTTCCATTTTATGGATGAGGAAGCCAAAGGCTGGAAAATAGTGACTGCAACAGCTGAACCAGGGCTTCTGACTCTTAGCCAAGGCTTTTCACTACATTCTCCAGTTATACATTAAAAGCAAAGCAAAACAAACAAAAAACCCCCAAAATATTTGTGTGAAGGGGAAGATGATTCTCGGAGGTATCTTCTAGCAGCAGAGTGGGTTCTTCTCTAGAAGCTGCTGTGAAGACGGCTGACAAGTACAAAGTCTTCTGGGGAAATCCTATTTCCCAGGAAATCAAGTTAGCCAGAGCATCCTGTTCCTGTTTTTTTCTATCCCGTTGTTTCTTGAATTTTGCTAACTTAAAGGGGACTCTGGTCCAAGGACTTTGGGGGCTCAACCCTGTCTCTTCAAAGTATAGGTAGGAAGGAAGTTCTCCTCTTTGATCCTTTTCTTTGTTTCTTCCTGCTCATAACTTGCAAATCTCCTGGGTCCCTGGGTGCCAACCCTGAATGAGAAGCTACTGTCTGTTAATTCCCATCCTACCCCCTTCCTATCAGACACTGTTTCCAGGGAGGATTTCTGAATGGGATTTCAGAGGAAGTCTGCAGATGGGTAAAGATGCAGCCTACTTCAGGAAGAAGGGACTAGATTCAAATCCTACAGTGTTCCAGAGGGTGAGAGATGGAGAGATGCGGGGGGCTGACTACTTTCTGCCTTGATTTATCTCTGAGGATTTCTGGTTTGTTCCTCAAGTCATCTAGAATATGCATTATTGCACATCCACTGTCCTCCTTTTCAAAATCCAAGCCCATCTACTTCTGGCTTTACAAGCTGTAAGGAAGTGGTTTTTTTCACAGCACAGAATTTTACTTTCTTACCTCCTCCTATTCTCTTCACTCTCTTCCTTCCTGAAAATTATCAGGTTTTTTGTTAACCAAAGATAAATGTGGGAAGGCCAGATGTGGCTCTGGGCCACAGAGCGCGGTGCTGGTTTGTCTGACTCTCCTGCGAACAGAGTGGTCCTGCCGAGCTCAGCCGGGAAAGCCTTGATGTCCTGTGCTCTGTCGTGTTGTGGTGGCTTGTGTGGTGACTGCTTCTTTTTTTTTTTTAATCTGGGTGTTGTCAACCAACAGGGGCCTGTGGTCCAAAAACATCTTGGACCAGAAAAGGCATGGAAGGAGAATCCAGTTACTTTCTCAGCCTCCAGCCCAAGAACGAATTCTCATCATCAAAGAAGACTGCTGTCTTGCTTTTATTTCACGATCTTCAGGAATGAACACATTAAATACTATCTAGTCTTATATATTTCTATGGTTAAGATTTTTTGAATGTCTGACCTAGAAACTAAGCTTTAACTAAAAGCTCTTTCCTATTGACATATAGAGAAGCAAAGACCAGCTGCTTACTCTGCTGACTTTATGACAGCCCCTTCTCTTCAGAGAGTCTGACTTTTAGATTTGTTTTGTGCACAAACATTCACAACATGGTGACCACAGTGATATCATTAGGCATGTGGGGAGCAGGAGGGGAGCCCTTTTTGTCCAGTGAAAGATGGAAAAGATTGTTTATACCTCGATCTTTGAGAGTAAAATATTAACATTTAGAGAACTGGGATGAAGGTGGGAATTCGTAGGATCTGAAATTATTTCAATATAAAAAGCTAAAAGTACTTTTTGCAAGAAATGATTGAAATGTTCAGTTCTTTGCTTTTAAGAAGCGAGGAGCATGAGAGAGGAGCTCAATGTACTCTGATTTTCCTTTTCATTGCAGAGGTCATAGACTTGATATTTCAGCAGTCTCCCAGCAATGCAGGGACCCTGAATCTAATGGAAGAGGCCAGCCAAACGAAGCGGGGTGGTTCTTGATGGGAACTGGGGGGCGGTGTAGCCCTTTAGAATTATCCAAGAGGCTACCAGGCTAGAGAGGTCCACCAGAGAAGGAAGTGGGAAGGTCTGGAGGGCAAGGAGCAAAGATGCTCCTTGGGACAAGGGTGCAGGGTTGTGGGAGAACTCAGAAAGAAGCAAGGTCTGGGGAAAATCATGAAAGGCCTTGTGACCTCCAGAGCCTGTTAAACTGGGAATTGTTAGCCCGTGGTTAGATTCATCTTGGAAGAGCTTACAAAACACTTTCATAGATCCTTTCTCATCAGAGCATGGGAGTGAGGCAAGACAGGTGGTGTTGTTCCCCTTTTACAGAAGAGGATAGTGAAGCCCAGGGAGGTGATTCCATTGGCCTAAGGACACAACTCATAAATGGCAAAGCCAGGATTTGAATGTAGTTTCCTTCTCTCTGAAGCAGATGACATTTCAGTGAATATAATGCTCTGTAATAGTAGGACGGTGGCCTGGGCAAATGTCAGGATAGTAATTGTCCCTGGCATTTCTCTTGTGTGGACCTCGGACCTGTGGGTTTTGTCTTGTTCTAGCTGTCCCCAAATTCCCCTCCATCTGACAGCTCCACAGGTCTGGCTGTTGTGGACTGTTCCTAGTGGGGGTGGGGCTAACCTGTTGCCACCACACCTGGATGGATGCTTAGTTGGGTCTCCTTGTGAACTAGAGAATCTCTTTAGTGGGCTTGAATTTGGGTAAGAAAGGATGGTCCCCTCTTCCAACCTTCAAATGTTGATTTCCTGCAAGAACCCTGGAGACTTCCAGCCACACAGCAGTTCTGACGCACTTTTGTATGGCTCAGCTGCAGGGGGCACCTCTGCAACTCTACCAGCTTGCGCCTTGAGGGGAAATGAGCTCAGTTAAGTAGGCAGGTCCCAGTGAAGCTTTTCTGTGACGCCATTATTAATCTCATGGAGCAAGGAAAAAATATAACCTCAGATCTCTCTGCCCCATTTTCGTCTGTGTTGATGTTCACACAAGGCGATGCTTTCACTGCTGAATTAAAAGGCTAGCTTCCCTGCAGCCAGGATATCTCCCCCTACCATCCCCACTCTCCCTCCAGGACTCCACCCTGAATCCCACAGACTGTCATGATACTGGCTCATGGAAAGGCAGGAGTGTGTTATAACTTTGTTTTCTTAACTTCTGCTTTTTTGGAACAGAGCAGCACTTTCCAGAGGTGATGTTGGGGGAAGAATTTCTTAGCCTAAGTCTGGACCAGGTGTGCAGCCTGATATCCAGTGACAAGCTGACAGTTTCTTCAGAAGAGAAGGTATGGCGTGGTCCTTTGGTGAAACCGGAGCCTCACGTGTGAGCTGGTCCTGGGAGGGACTTGCGGTTGGGTGAGATCTCTTCTCTTTTTCAGAGGGAAAAAAAAGCTTTTTTTTTTTTTTTTAATCTCTTTAAGCTAAACAAATAAACTAAAAGGCCTTTTGGCCCATGACCACTCCATTCTGGACCCTTTAAAGAAGAAACAACAGTGATGACAATGGTGACAAAGCCCCTCTAGTTACTGAACGTTTCAGTTTGCAGACACCAGGCTAAGTGCTTTATATTCTTCAGTTCATTCAGCCTTCCCCACTGCCCCGTGATGCAGGCCCTGCCATTGCCCCATGTCACGGAAAGGGAAACGTGTGGATTTCTCTTCTACCAGGAAGAACTTCTTCGCTCCAGGAGGGGTAGTCTGCTGCAGTGAAATAACAAGCGTTAGTGTTGGCCAGCAGGCTCCAAATCTGCTCTCTGGTATTTACAAATTAGTTATGATCTGTGTGAGGTACGTAGCTTGTCCTCTGTTTCCTCATTTGTAAAGTGAGTGACGGCCACCACCAGACACTGGAAAGAGGGAAGGAAAGATTCTACTCGGAGTCTCAGATAGAGTGTACCCCAGCTGACAGCTTAATTTTGGATTTCTAGCCTCTAGAACTGCCAGAGAATACATTTCTGTTGGTTTAAGCTGCCCAGTCTGTGGTACTTTGTTATGGTGGCCCTAGGAAACTAATACAATTATTCTTTTATGTTTTTTTTTTCCTTCAATCATTTAAAATTGTTTAAACCATTCTTAACTCATAGGCCATACAAAAACAGGTAGTGGGCTGGAATTGGCCTATGGGCCATAGTAAGCAGACCCCTGTCATAGAACCCCTCTCCCCCCAATTCCCACCTTACTGCCACCCCAAGACATCGGCACCAGTCCGGTAGTGCTCCGTAAGTTCTGAGGTTTAGGTCCACACTACTGCATTTTAACAATTCCAACTTCTTTCCCTTTTCCACCACCCTGAGGGGAAGACAGATGCTTCAGTAGCTGCTACTTCCATCTATACTCTACTGTTCTCCTCCTCGTCAGTTACCTGGTCAATAACTTTGTACGTAGTTAACATTATCTATTAAATTATCCCTGTTAAAATAACTGAGTGATTTTTTTTCTCCTGACTGGAACTTGACTGGTGTAATTTCCTTTTTTAAAAAAGTCTTCAAGATTTTTGTATGAGGTACACTGACCTTTAAGGCTTTTTGGATGCTTTGGTAACTATTAAATTTAATTTTAGGTAATCAAGACAGCTCTTTGCAGAGTTGGACTTTCTGAGATAAAAATTGCATACTTAAAAAACAATGAAAAGTGAGGAGTAGTATTAGAACATATTCCACAGGACAGCTGCGGGGATTAAATAAAGTAATGTACTCGCATGTAAAATGCCTGGTATAGTTGCTGGTACCTAGCAGGTGCACAGTCAGTATTAGCTGAGTTTATTATTGACCCAGCATCTGAAATTAATCCTTTCCTGCTCTGTTTCAGGAATACACTTACCTTTTTATCTTAGCTAGTTCTGAGCTGGCCTTAACTCCCACACTCAACTGTGAGTTCTCTGATGGTAGGGACTACATTTAATTCTCTGCATCCTCAGAGAAGCTGAATGTTTCTTGAATCATCTTGGTTCACTCTTAGCATCCAAGCTTGATGCCCTTTCCTGAGGGAATATTCAAGGAAAAACCCTTAAAAAGGATTTTGCACTGGAGATGAAACCATATCCACTGGCATGTTTCCAGATAATGGAAAAACAATTATTCACAATTCAATTCACAAGCCCCTGCCTGTCATCCTGGAAAAGTTTGACCAAGAAGAAAAACAGTTGTATTAGAACTGTGGGCTGCCCTGAGACTCCCAATAGATCCCCACAAGATGATGGGCACAACAAACTGGGCTCTCCCATAGGTGTAGGGAGGCCTCTGTGTCTCTGACATGAGACAGTGCCTGCAGGGAAGAGAATACCTCTGGCCAGGCCACAGGCACCTGCCTTAAATTAGAAAGTTAGGGGACGCCCTTGCTTCTAAGCATATTTACCATCTTCTCTGGATTTTGCTACCAAATTGGCCCAACTGGAAGGAATGAACCAATCAGTGATTGGCTGTGTTAATGTTGAGACTGTTGGCCAATCTGGGGCTTGCTTGAGCATGTTCTCAAGTGCACATTGAAAAAATGGTAGCAGTCATATAACAGCAGGATGTGGGTCAATTTGGTGGGGGGTATTTGGGTTAAGGGGGTGGGGGGCCAGCTACCTTGAATTCATGTTGGCCCATCCAGCTCTGAGATCATAGTAAGTTTTCGTCAAGTGAGGGCTTATCTGTGCTTGCTGTGTCGGGGTGAGGGTGGCGTAGATTGTTTGTGGAGAGAGGCATTATAGTGCCCTGGAAACTACTTGGGCTTTGGACTCAGGTGGTCCTGGTTCCAGTCTCTGCTTACTGGCTATATGACCTTGAGAAGTCACTGGTCTCCATGAACCTTAGTTTCCTTAGTTTCCATTTTTCCTTAAATGTAAGTTGGGAATCCTAAGAGTACCTCCTTTATAAGTGGACATGAGGATTAGAGATAGGTTTCTTTTAACATGTGTTATAATGGTTATAAAATACCAACTACAGTGTTAACAGGTGCTCAATAAATGGCAGTTATTGTAATTGCCATAATCATCTATTCTGAGGTACCTTTGATAATGATAATGGTATTAATTTTGCCATTGATGATGGTAAAATATGCTCTTGAGTTAACTGTATCTTTCCAGAAACAAAGAAACATGACTTTAAATGTACACACTTAAAAAATTGTCTATAGTAGCTCTCATTAATCCACATGCTTACGTATGAGTTGCTCTTTCTGTATTACCAGAGTTTGAAGTATAGGTATTTTTCACATTAATGAAGTTCTGCATCATATTTGGTTCTTAGAGATTATGTGTAACTTCAGAATTATGTGATGCTTTTCATAAAGCTGATTACTCACGATCCTGATCCCTTTAGTACCCTTATGGTTGGCAGTGATTCTGAGGCTTATCAAAGAATAGCAGCAGGGTTTGGTCTGCATTTTCTATTTGGCTAAATTCATTCATAGTTTTATTTCCCTGTAATTGATTATATATTGCTGGAGGTTAAATAGCTGGAAGCTTCTGACAGTTAGGTGTTTGTCATTTGAATGCTAGTTCTTTAGGCTTTGAAAATTCTGTCAGTTCCAGGAGATTTGGTGATTTCTTCTCCCTTTCATTACATGGCGTGTGATAAGCAATCTCTTGCTTGCTTGATAGCTTTTCCTTTCAATACTGTTTTATAGTGGAATTTAAAAATGTAATTGAAGTAATATTAGAGATCTTAAGTTAAAATTCAACTGTGTATAATGTTATCATTTGCAGAAAACTCAACTGAGTTGGTAATCAAATAACTTGTGTTCATCTAAATCCACGCTTGAACAGGAGTATCAGCTGTATTATGACTTATTCTCTGCCTGCAGCCCACAGGTTTCTTTTAACATATGTTATAAAATGCAGCCAGATTTAAGACATTAACATGTGAAAAAACTGTGCATCTTAAAATAGAGGAAATGTGGTATTTTACTGTTAATGATGAGTATAACTAGCAGTTGCCGGGCCCCAGCAGCTTGCTTCTTGGGAGTTTGAAAGCACCAGGGGTTTCAAGAAGTTCATGGAAAGGTTCCTGTTATCTTTTCATTCCATTTTTCCATGAACTTTTTGAAGCACCCTCATACAGGATCTACAGTCAGAGCGGCTGGGTTCGAATTCTGACTCCCTACTTAAACAAGCTGAGAACCTTGGGCAAATTACTTATCTCCCACCAGAATGTATGCACCATGTAGTCAGGGATTTTTGTCTAATTGTCATGGCTTGGAGTGGTATGAGGTTCATGGCAGACACTGAAAAAATATTTGTTGAATGAATGAATAAAAGAACCTTTCTAAGGCTCAGTGTTCTCATCTGTGAAAGGTGGGTAATGATAGTGGAGAATCCACCTTGTAGAGTTGTTGTGAGGATAAAATGAGATGAGATGTGAAAGTGCTTAGAACATAGGGAGTGTCCATTACTGTAAGATACTATTATTATCTCGGCTATTATTATTGTAGTAACTGTTGACAGAGGCCTTTCTCAAGGGGAAGCTCTTCCCAGTGCCCATATTGGCCTGGGCTGTTGGTGTGACCTAGGGCTCAGTGCCTAGTCAGGGCTGACAGTGGTAGTGACCTCGTGCTCCCCAGCACCCCCAGCACCCCCAGCCCTGTCTGGGCCTCTGCCAGGGCTCAGAGACTGCTCTTTGTCCCACATCACATGCTTTTACCCATACTTTATCTCCTCCACTGTACTCCAACTGCTCGAGGGCTGTGAGGGTACCTCAGTCATCTTTGCATCATGTGCAGTGCCCAGGAGGCACCACACAGGTGCTCAGCAGACATTCTCCGAGGGAGTGAAGAGGTAGATTGGGGCTGGATTCTGCCCTTTTCCAGAGAATAAGGACAGATGAGGGAACTAGAGAGCAGGGGAGGGCATGGATCTTTGCCATTTCCTCTGTAGTTTTTCCTTCATGTGTTTTTTGTTTTTGTTTTAACGTTCCTGTTATTTGAGAAAGGACAAATGGATCTGGTAGGAGTCACAAAAAATCACTAGTTCTTTGGGTAGGACCTTCTCCTCCGCACGCCCCCATCCCCAAGATTAAGCCAAGACACAGAAGAGCAAGACCCTCCCAGGCATCTGATTCTTCCACGTGGGAGGCGATGTAGGGTCAGAGTTAAGCCTGACCAGACAGCCTGTTTATTGTAGTCCCCTTTGAGACACAAAGCTTGGCTCTGGCCAAGGACATCCTCTGTGACCCAAAGGCAGGGCAAGCAACCTTCTGGGACAAACACACTCTAAGGAAAAGGATATGACTTCCGAGTTCTAGTTTAGTTTTGCCCCTGAATTGCTGTGAGACCTCACAAATTACTGGACTTCTGTGAATCTTTGCTTTTTAGCTGGTAAATATGTTTCTACTTCTCAAAAATTCCATGCCTTCTTATGAAACACTATTGAGGCTTTTCAGAGATAGCTCTGAGTGAGTACTAATGGGGAAATGGCTCGCATTTCAGATACAGGTGAGGAAGAAATTGGTTAAGTCTCTTTAAAAAAATTAGATTAATGTCAAGTACATGTTATAATGAGAACTACAGGTTAATTTCTCCCTGCATTACCACATTTCTAAATGTGCTATATCTATATCTATATGTATATATATATTTAGTTTCTCCTGAAACTTTATTTCAGGGGCCATATTCTCAGTGTCTTATCTCTTTGTCTCCCAGAGTTGCATGTGCTCCTGTGTGAATTCCTAGTTTCTCTAGCCAGGAGGCTGTGGGATTCAGGCTGGAGAGCTGCATTCAGAAGGCTGGGCTTGAGCAATCACTGCTGAGGCATTGTCTATCTGGTGACTGAGCAGATATAACCTGCAGCTAGGCTGAGCTGTTAGCGGCCCTGCCTTACTCTGAGGTCAATAGTCAGAGGCACCAGCTTCTCAGCCTGCAAACAATGATCTGGCCTGTGCCCCTGCCTTACAATTACTCTTTTTACTGTTCATCACTGGAGAGTGCAAGTCAATAACCACGTATGCACAGAATACTGAAGCACCATGACCAAAAAATCTACCGTGATTGCCCACTGTTCTCCAGCTACATTTCACACATCATTTTTTTTAAAACATGAAGTTTGTACTGAAGTTAATAGAAAAGGGAATAAAAAGTGTGCAATTCATCTTTTTATAAGTGAAACACCCACATGACTAGCACCCAGATCAAGAAATAGATTCTAGAACTCCCTTCCAGCCATTACCCCCCATCCTGAGAAGGCTAACTGCCGTCCTGTCTTCTCATACTACAGATAAGTTTTACCAGTTTTGGAACTTTATATAAATGGTGTGTGTATGCTTTTATGTCTGACTTCTTTGGCCTAACATACTTTTAGATATCATTTGTAATCCTCAAAACAATCTGCAAGGCAGAGATTATTTTCTCCATTTTGCAGAGGAGGGGACTAAGGTTCAGAGAAGTGATACAACTCATTAACATACATAACTCTATGATTTGAAGCTGGGTGTGTCTGCCTCCCAAGCTCCTGCTCTTTATTAATGTACCCCATGTTGACAAGGGGATACACAGATGACTGACACCTAGTCACTGCTATTCAAGAGCTCATTGTCTGGGGGGCAGACAGACTGAAAACATGTATCCGTAATATGTGGTTAAAAGAAGTAATTGCTTGGGGCCGGCCCGGTGGCGCACTGCTACAGTGCGCCGCTTGGGAGCGCGGTGGCGCTCCCGCGGAGGGTTCAGATCCCACATACAGACCGGTTCCCGCTCACTGGTTGAGCGAGGTGTGGGAGCAACACCGAGGGTTGCGATCCCGTTGCCAGTCCCAGTCCGGTACAGGCGCGACACTGAGGGTTGCGATCCGTTGCCGGACACGACAAAAAAAGGAAAAAAAAAAAAAAAAGAAGTAATTGCTTGTAATCAAAGTCCAAGGAAAGCACCCCAAAGTATTTGATATCAAGTTGTTGTGGGGAAGGTATCACGGAAAAGGGAATATTTGAGCTAAAACTTGGAGAAAGAGGGAAGGATTTTGGAAAGCCATTCAGGTTGGAGGAATATTAGGAACAAAGACATGGACATTGGAATAGCTTATTGTACTTGGGGGGAAATAAACTGTGTGATGAGAATGAAGGGTCTTTGAGGGGGGATTAGTGGGAGATGAGGTTAGGAATGGAGTAGTGGTCTATGAAGGGGGTTAAAGAGTAAGAACTTTCTTCTTTAGGTCTAATCGTGTCCCATAAAACCATAATATTGCAAGATGTTTGTAGGTGGTTGGGTTAAAAAAAAACATTCTCAGGTTAGACACATTTAGGAGACACTGGCTAAACAAAAGTTACCAGGTTCTTTACTGCAGGACTTATCAGAGTTTTTTAAATGTTAATGAGCTTTGTGAATTTTTAATGGGGTTTGGGGATGTGGTGTGATGTGTTGTTCCCCAGGTTCACTTGGCCTCTGAGCCCCTTCACTACAGAATGTCTCCTGCATCTAATATTCATAGAATCACATTATGGAGAATAGTCTTGAGGCCACCTTTCTTTGGATTCTGCAGATATTCTGTTTATTATATCTGTTGATATTTCTTTTGGCAATTCATTTCCTTAGTGATTTATAATTTTTGATGGTGACTTCATCTTCAGAGGGTGTTATATTCATAGGAGTCTTGATTGCCCTGGGCTGTGGAAGTATCCCTACAGGCCAGGATTACTGGTTTGGATGCTTTTTTTTTCTAAAATTACTTTTTGTCTTGGGTATTTCCAATACCCCCTGGATAATGTCAGTTCCAACCGCACATTTGTATGTAGCATGAGCCTGGGGTTCAGATTTCTTGAAGATGTGGTTTCTACTCCCCATCTTCTCTACTTCCAGCCTACAGGAGTTGGCAAGTTTCCTTCTCCTTTCCCATAGCAGATAGGTAGAGTTTATGCAATCCATTTTACAGCTAAGGCACACTCTCCACAGGAGCCTGTGGCCTAGATGCTCTACCCAATGGGACGTTCGTTCCCAGCCATTAAAGCCCATATCTGAATCATCCCTGTGGGACATTTTGGCTTCAGCTCTCTGATTTAAATTCCTTCTTATTTAAAGCACTTAGGCATTTCCTTTTTGCTTTTGAGTGTGGCTCAAATCTTTATTTTTTTGTAATACATTATTTTCACGTGATTGGAGTTACAGTGGAAGATTCCTTCCAAGGCAGCTCAGTCCACCACATTGACTGGCAG
The DNA here is from genome assembly GCF_000696425.1 of Galeopterus variegatus. Taxonomy (NCBI): domain Eukaryota; kingdom Metazoa; phylum Chordata; class Mammalia; order Dermoptera; family Cynocephalidae; genus Galeopterus; species Galeopterus variegatus. Next base: position 115,803 of record NW_007727296.1, read on the forward strand.
ACATTCTCCATCCCTATGTGATCCTCCAATGATTTGTAGAATTAGTGCTACTAAAGTAGTCTCTTAGCTTGCAGGTCTTTCCATCAAACCATTGTGCTTCAGTCCTTTTTCTTAATCTTTGCAGAATCACAGTCAAAGTGTTTTTACTGGCTCTAGGTCATACATAGTAGCAAGCTGAAGAAAAATTTCCAGGCTAGGTGATGTCACTGTTCTAGTTTTATCATCATTTTTGGTTATCTGAAGTCAGATATCTGGCAACGTGTTGTTGTAGGAAGAGGACCATGATTTCATTGATTTACTCATTCTCTCAAGAAATATTTATTGTGCGCTTTCTATGTGGCAGATAGCATGTTAGTCACAGGAGGGACATCGGCAAAGAGATAAACATAAGATACCTGCCTTTGTGGAATGTGTAATCACATGGGGGAGACAGAGCTTATCAAATATGTATGTAAATAAATATACTCTTAAGCTACAAACTGTGAAATGTGGTATGAGGGAAATGTACAGGGTGCGGTGAAAGTGTAGATTGAAAGTCAGTGGTTCTAATTGCTATCTTCTTGCCAAGTAGCTGGGTAATGTTGGAAAAACTACTATATTTTGTCACTCTCTGCCTTACTTTCCCCTTTTGTAAGTGACTCTAGCTGTTTCACTGGGCCCTTGTGAATCTCAAATGAAGCAACTATAAGAAAAAGCTTTTAAGTGTCATATAAAACCCTAAGATGATGGTACTATCAGAAAGGTGAATGCAACTGTGCAGATTTCTAAAGTCTAGGGAGTCTTTAGACCAGGACATCTTCCAGCCAGTGGTGTGCTGGTAAACGTTTAACAACTGGCTCTCTAAAAAAAATTCTAAAAGCCCTGATATGTTTGCTGACTCATTTGCTGATTTCCGTGGTGTAAATAGTTTTACCAAGGCTGATTACAATGTACCAGTGTATGTCACTAAAAGGTGAGCTGGGAAGAGACATGCACAATGAGCACCGGCTCCAGCAAACCAAGCTCCCAGTTGTCCCTGGTGTCGTGTGTGACAGTGAGGTGGGAGTATGGTTAACACACTCTTGTTAAACTTTTATTTAAGAAAAACAGGAACCTGACAGAATCATTCTTGTGTCTAGAAGTGCTGTCTTCTTTCTTTTTCTGACCGGTAAGGGGATCGCAACCCTTGGCATGGTGCGGTACACACCACGCTCAGCCAGTGAGCACACCAGCCATCCCTATATAGGATCCGAACCTGCGGCCTCGGTGCTACCAGCGCTGCACTGTCCCACTCTCCCGAGTGAGCCACGGGCTGCCCCCTGGAAGTGCTGTCTTCTTTCTTTTTCTGACCGTTAAGGGGATCGCAACCCTTGGCATGGTGCGGTACACACCACGCTCAGCCAGTGAGCACACCAGCCATCCCTATATAGGATCCGAACCTGCGGCCTCGGTGCTACCAGCGCTGCACTGTCCCACTCTCCCGAGTGAGCCACGGGCTGCCCCCTGGAAGTGCTGTCTTCTTGATGTAGAAGTGTGACAGCGGATTCAGCAAATGCTATTACCTCATTCCCTGGGAAAGGAACAGGGTACCCAGGGGTAATGTCCCAGGAGGGTGTGGAGGGTTGTAATTAGGATTACAGGTTTAGGGGTTTAGTTTCCCAACTCAACAGACTGCCCAGGTTTTTAAAACTAATTGTACCTTTGCATGATGTTTGAACCTGGGTTTTTAGAGTTAGAGGTGGGTTCACATCCCAGATCTACTATTTCCTGGCAGAGTGACCTTGGACAATTTGCTAACTTCTCTGAGGCTGTTTCCTCATCTGTAAAATGTGAATAATGACACCTACTTCACAGAGGTCTTTGGTGGATTAAATAAGATCATGCGTGTAAAATGCCTAGCACTGTGCTTGTTGTTACTGATAAGGTTACTCCTTCTCAAATCCTGAGTAACAAATCAGGTGCACGTGCAGGAACCTAGTTTTTTCCCTGATGTTGTCAAAATTAGCAAACATAGGAGGAGGGAAAGAAGCTGAGAATCACTCTTAATTGGACTTCTCTTCTTGCTAAGTCACCACCATGCCTTTTAAACTTGAGTCCCCCTTCTTGATTCTCAAAACACATTTTGGAAGCAGGGGTAAGTGTGCCAGGACTCCCCAGTTTACTCAGGGCATGCAGGTGCAGCCCATCTTGGCTGTCTAACCAGAGGAGTGGGGTGAAAGGTTTGGGTTCATGTGACGTTCTCTGGCCAAGGCTTGTGCTTATGTCTGTAGTGTGGGGAGCTATGAACTATGGAATCTGATTTTCTCCAACTCCTTTCCCATAGCAACTTTATAGCACCCAAGAAATTGGTTCTAGAACATGAATCAGTGAGGAAATGATGCTATTTCTTTGTTTAAAAGTGAAATTCTAAGTGTTCCTGTGGGCAGCTGATTATCTCATCACAAAAAGTATTATCATCTGAGTAGACATCACCCTGTCCCATGATTGAAGCCCTAGGGTCTCTGCTTAAACTTTATAGTCCAGGAATTGACAAAATTTTCCTATGAAGGACCACATAGTAAATATTTTAGGCTTTGTGGGTTATGGATTCTCAGCTCTGTCGTTGTAGTGTGAAAACAGCCATAGACAATACATAAAGAAATGAATGTGGCTGTTTTCCAATAAAATTTTATTTACAAAAACAGGTGGCGTGCTGGATATGGCCTGTGGACTAGTTTGCCAGCCTGTGCTATTAGACATTTGAGAGGCAGTTAAGTGAGAATAATGGGTAAGAGCATGGGCACTGGCGTTGGGTTTGTGTGGAACCCAGCTCTGCTGTTTTTTGGCTCTGGGACTTGGGCAAGTCATCTAATAATGGGTAAGAGTATCTACTCACTGGGCTGTCTTGAGAGTTCAGAGAGATGATTTCTATGGAGTCCCTTGATGGAAAGGGCTGTTGGGAATGATTTCAGATACACTGAAGGCTAAAGCTAGTTGGAAGTTTATTTGCTTGTTTACTTTTCAAGCATGGAGTCTAAATGAAAAAAAATACATGGCCTTCTCTAGCTGCTGAGGTCACTGTTGTTGCTGAGCACTGTGGCTCTCGCAGCTGAGTAGGTAAACAGTGCAACTAAGCAGAACCAGGTATCCAAGTCAAGCCAAAAATTAAGATAAGGTGAAATATCGACTTTGGTAGACTCAGCTTGCTGTTTGGCTTTTGAAACAAAGATTAAGCTGGTTGATGGGGAAGAATGTGATCAATAACTCCTACCTACTCAAGGACTTGCAGTTCATTCTTCAGCAAAGCTTTGTCAACCAACCACCTGGTGTTGTGCTAGGCAGCTTGTGGGGGAGGGAGGTGCAGAGACAGAGCAGATATGCTTCTCATCCTGCAAAAGCTCACAGTCTAGTAAAGAGGAACAGAAAGGGGGTGGATAACTGCATGCGAGGCAGAATGGGGCAGTGGCTGCCCATCACCTAACCCAGCGAAGCCAGACTTCTCTACCAGCCTTACCCACCTGCCTGGATTCTAGGCACCTCTGCCCAGGCCATGCTCTCTGCCCCAGCCTGGGCAAGTTCCACCCACCTCCTTACATGCTTAATCTGAGCTCATTTATCCATTCATTCATTAAAAAAGTCTTTGAGTGTGTATTATGTGCCAGCCACACAAGGATAAGGTCCCTATTCTCATGAATCTTAAGGGCCAATGGAAGAAGCACAGTCATTCATAAACAGTGCTGTAAGGGTGAGGGACATAGCTCTAAGAGAATTTATAATTTAAAAAAATGAATGAGGTGCAGGAGATTTCCATGATGTATGTGTTTATGTTTGTACACACATAGGTTATTTTATACAAAGATGGGAGCAAACTATACAGTACACACTGCTCCTTTCCTTTTGTTCCGTCCATTCCGTTCCCTTCCCTGCCCTTTCCTTTCTGACATTCCTTTCTGATTCCCTGCCCAATTCAAGTTATGCTCAGCCTGACTTAAGTATATATTTAGGAAATAGGGCCAAGTATTTAAGGGGCAAAGCATCATTAATGTATCAATACCTTCCTTCCCTCCACCAATATAGTTAGGTAAAGAAAAATCAGAGTTGTTTTCCTAGCAGATAAAGCTTTTATTTCAACTTTATGCCACACTGTAAATTTTGTTGTAGTTATTTCCTTTTCCCTTAGAATTTCTTTTTTTCTATACTCCACTTTTTATTTTGAAAAATTTCAAACCTAAAGTTTGAAAGAATGAATATCCATATACTCGTTAGCTAGACTCACCAGTTAACATTTTACTTCATGTGCTTTCTCGTTCTATAGATTTAATCTCTCATTCTGCTGAACCATTTGACAGTAAATTACAGACATCATGACACTTCACCCCTAAATATTTTAGCATGCACCTTCTAAGAACAAGTATATTCTGTTTTCTAGGCACAAATCATTATCATACCAAAGAAATTTGACATTGATACAGCAATATTATCTAATACATAGCTGGTATTCAAATTTTCCTACTAGTCCCCCAAATGTCCTTTGTAGCTGTTTCTTTTAAATCCTTAATCCAATAAAGTTTTAGGCATTGCATTTAGTTTCATGTCTCTAAATCCTCTTTATCTACAACTGACTCCCTGCTATTTATTTAGTCTTCCATAACATTAAGTTTTGAAGAATCGATGCCAGCCGTCTTGTAGAATGTTCTAAACATAGAGTTGTCTGATTGTTTCCTCACTGTAGGATTCAGATTAAGCATTTCAGGAAGAATATTACATAGGGGATTCTGTGTCCTTCTCATTAAATAGCGATGAGGAATGTAAGTTTGTCCTATTATTGGTAGTGTTAAGTGGTATCTACCAGATCTTCCTATTTGAGGGCATCTTTCCCCCTGTGCAAGTCATAAGTAATCTGTGGGGTAATATTTTGAGAACTGTAAATACCATGTTCCCCAAAGATTTTGATTAGCATCCATTGATGATATTTGCTGAAACAGTTATTACGTTGGTGGTTGCAAAATGTTGTTTTTTAAAGTTCTATCATTACTTCTACATTTCTTAGCTGCCATTTTTCTGTAAAGAAGAGCCCTTCTCACACTTATTTTAGTATCCTTATGGACTCATGGATTCTTTTTTTTTTTATTATTCATTGTGTTATGATCCATTATAATCTTTTTTAAAACTTAAGAATATTTTTAAATTTATTTTTTATCATTATGAAATCTAGGCAGAGGAATATTTTATATTAAGGTATGATTTATACACAGTGAAATGTATAGATATCAAGTGTATAATTTGATTAGTTTTGACAAATATGTATGTCTATGTAACGCCCATCCTATCAAGATACATATAAACATTACCACAAAGAGTTTCCTTTGACCCCTTCCCAGACATTCCCTGACTCTCCCTCACTCTGCAGTGCTGATTTTTGATGTTTAAGTTGTCCCAAATATTGACAATGAAAGCCCCATCCAGTTGGCTCTGTGTCCTTTTGACATGTCCTCCTTAACCTGGGAGCACTTCCATGCTTTCTGGTAGAAGTTATTTAACAACAGAAAATATCTAATGGTATTTTAATAATTTCTCCATTAGTGGGACTTAGGTTGTTTCCTTTTTTATCCTATTACAACGATGCTGCAGCAAACATCTTGGGACACATATTCTTGCAGTTTTTTTTTGAAGGCTAGAACTCTAGAAGTGATATTCCTAGATCAAAGAGTGTGCACAGAAATTTTTGATTGATATTACCAAATTCTTCCCTATATTAGTTAGGTTTCCACAAACATTGCTGTTTTCCCCACAGCCTCACTAAGTCTGAATTTTATCTGTCTGTGTGTTTATAGTGATGCAGAGTTTGAATTTGGACTTATCCTTAAGCAAAGTGAACATCTACACCATAGATCCTCCTTTTTGGTTCCAAGGCCTCCAGTTTTGATTTGCATAGAAATGAAATCTCTCCTAGATTGGATAAGGGGCATAAAGAATAAGTATGATTTGTAACAATGAATATGCTAATAAAAAAAAAAAGAAATGAAATCTCTCCTCAAAGGAGAGGCTAACCCCAAGGAGAAATTTTTGCTATTCTCTGTCGTTCAGTGTCACATTCACCATCACAGCCAGCATTAGGCAGAGGCATTCAGTACATGGTAAATAAGTGAGGAAACGGGGCAGGAGGTGCACGATGACATTGCCCTGAGGGCTTCTCATCCTCTTCAATAGTCTCTATAAATTTGGTTCACAGTTACTGCTCTGTATTTCTACCTTTAAATAACCACTGGAATTGATTTTTATTTTAGAATGCATTATGATGATTCTACATTTGGGATAGCAGGTTTGCTGTGTGTGTGTGTGTGTGTGTGTGTGTGTGTGTGTGTGATCACTCTCTCAGGTCCGCTGGTAAACAAAGCCTTTCTATTTTTCTTTTATTTTAACTACTAAATCTTATGTTACACACCTTTGTGGATGACTTGTAACTTTTTTTTCCTTTTTTATAGATTGAGGAAGTTGTTTGAAAGCTTTTGTCACTTTGCTAGAGTTATCTATGTTGCTTCTCTTCATAGGTGTTTGAAGCTGTGATTTCGTGGATTAATTATGAGAAGGAAACCCGTTTAGAGCACATGGCAAAGCTGATGGAACATGTCCGACTCCCTCTTTTACCTAGGGATTACCTAGTCCAGGTGAGTGCTGTGTGACGAGCCATTACTCCCGTTCACCCAGGCCTCTAGGAACATCAGGGTTGCACAGAGTGGTTGAGGAGTTTAATGGGTCTTCTGTATGGGCAAGGTCACCAACCCACTGGGTTAAGTGTGAGATGTGATAAAACAAAGTTTAAGAGCATAGACTTGAGAGTAAGACACTTAGGTTTCAGTCCCTGCTCTGCTACTTATTAGCTTTGAGTTTTTATTTAACCACTTCAAGCCTCAGTTTCTTCTTTAGAACAGATATGATGACAGAGCCCAGCAGGGCTATTGGGGGGACTAAAAGAGTTGTAAGCGTGCAGCCATGTGTTTATAATAGAGCCTGGCATAACAAACATTCAATTAAAGTTAGCTGCTTTTATTGGAGAGGACCAAAGCAAGAGGGATCATTTCTGTAATGTTTCTATGTTCCCTTTTTGCCTTACTGTTAGGCAACCTGGAGCCCAATTCAGGACTGTAAAAACCAGCTCCTCACAGGTGCCTGGAATACACACGGCTTCTACTTCCTCCCAGAAAGGAAAGAAAAATGAAGAATTATGGGGTGTCCTTAATGGTGCCATGTGTTTTTTTTTTTTGTGACCAGTAAGGGGATCGTAACTCTTGGCTTGGTTTCATCCACACTGTGCGGCTTCTACTTCCTCCCAGAAAGGAAAGAAAAATGAAGAATTATGGGGTGTCCTTAATGGTGCCATGTGTTTGTTTTTTTTTTTTTTTGTGACCAGTAAGGGGATCGTAACTCTTGGCTTGGTTTCATCCACACTGTGCCCAGCCAGTGAGCGCACCCGCCATCCCTATATAGGATCCGAACCTGCAGCCTTGGCGCTCCCAGTGCCGCACTCTCCTGAGTGAGCCACGGGGTCGGCCCCATACGTTTTTTCATTTAATTCTTATAACAACCCTGTGAGGCAAAGATTATAACCCCCCCCCGCCCGGGTTTTTTGTTTGTTTTTGTTTTTACAACTTTGGGTTTTGAAGCTTATGGAGGTCAGGATTTGTCTGGGATCACCAGCAAGTAAGAGGGAGGGTCAGGATTCAAATCCACATCAGTCTGGTTCTGAAGCACACACTTCTTCCACTAAGCTAGCAGCCACCTTTAATACTCTCTGTTCTGTTTACCCATTACATGACTTATTTTGTAGAGTAAATGGCATTAGACACTCTTACAAGTAGGAAGAGTATAAACCTTAAAATATATGCACAAAACAAAGCACTAAGACAGTAGGCCAGGCTGTAGCTGTCCCGGGGAGTCTCTGGAAGGAAGGGAAGGTGTGATGCAAGGAGAAAGCAGGTGTAGCAGCCCGGTTCTTGTCAGTCCCCAGCTGTGGAACACTGGCACATACTTAGCCTTCTTAAAACTCAGTTTTCTCATCTGGTAAAAATAGCACCTGCCCTTACAGGATTGTTGGGGGATAAAATGAGAATCCACATAAAGCCTATAATAGTGTTCAGTAAATGTTCACTGATATTATTACTATCTTTGTGACTACAGCTATAATTGGTATAGTAGGTGACAAAGTATCCTCATGAGCACTGGTAAAGTCCTCTGATCATGACAATGTTGACCACAGGCCAAAGGGGTCAGTGCAATGTTTTCTGAATCTCTGTACCTCAGCCTCCTTCTCAGGTGCTGAGGGATGCACTCGCAAGCCTTTGTACAGGCCCCGCATGCTGCACTGGGTGATAACACTGCCACCTGGTGGCAGCATATCCTTCCTGTGACAGAGGTCCCCTCAGTGGAGGGACTGATCCTGCCTGAGCTCCCAGTGGCAGTCAAACCCCCCACTGTCCTGTGGGAAACTGACCGAAGGGGGGCGTCTGGCCTCCAGCACAGTCCTGCTTCCACAGGAAGGGTGGGTGGCCTGGGGACCTGGGATTCAAAGAAACCTAAAGTGTCCTTAGGGACCCCTGTTCACTACTCCATCATGTGTCCACAACTGACAAAGAAAAGGTTCCTTGGTAAAGGGCCACAAGAAACAATTACATTGAATAATATGGAATATACTAATGATCCTGATATGAACATCACATATTGCACACAGGTATTGATATTCAACGCTGTACCCCACAGATATGTACAATCAACTGTGTTCCAATTAAAAAAAGAAAAAAGAACACTGCATTTCTTACCTTTGTTGAGCACCTGCTTAGGTCCTGACCTCTGGAATAAGAGGTGAAGAAGCCAGAGTCCCAGCTTAGAAGGGGTCCCAGGTGAGGTCAATAGATGGGACTTTGTGTAGGACATTCTTTCTGCTCTGATGCTACCACTCTGTTAGAAAAAGACTTTCACTGTAAGAAAATGGGTATGGTCTATGGCTATACCATCCAGAATGTTCCTGATCTCATCTGATCTCAGAAGCTGAGCAGTCAGGACTGGTTGTACTTGGATGGGAGACTGCCTGGGAATACTGGGCACTATAGGCTTTAATTAAAAAAAACAAAAACAAAAACAAGAAAATGGACAGGAATCCTTGTCCTTGACTGCCTTATTTTACTCTATGCCTCCAAAGTTTGGCCACCCCCTTTCTTTTTTCTTGCCCTCTCCTTTTATCACATGTGTATTGCTAGGGCCCACAGACCCTTCAAATCCATTGTAAAGACTGGATCACAGACCCCTCACATGCCAGGCTAGGTCACCAGACCCGTCACACACAGGTCCATGAGCTAGGTAAATTGGGAAAGATCCCAGAAGCTGTTGGCAGATGACATGAGCTCAGTCCTCAGCTTCCTCAGCAGCAGCTTACAGATCCAGCAGCAGCCGTAGTGGCGTCGGTTGTGGTGGCAGCAGCCTCTTGGGACATCCTGGGGGTCCTGGCAGCAACAGCTTGCTGCAGCAGCCTCCTTCTGGCTCACCCCAAGGTGGGGGGCTCTCTGGAGCAGACCCACTCATCCTTTATACTGAAGTCTGATAACCCAGGACAGCTGGGTGCAAGTTAGGCAAACCCAGGAACACCTGGGTGCACATGAGCAATTACATTAGACGATAACCAAAGAACATCTGGGTGCACCTACATATTTACACCAAATGCTCGGCAAGATTCCAAACATCCGAGGGAGCCCTGACCATTTTCTTTTACTTACCCTACAACATGTCTGACCATTTGCCCTAAACATTATATTGTATTCAAACCAGGAGGAATGTGGGAAGAAGCTTTCATGACAACTACTTGTCTTTTGTTTTGCATAAACTCATTTAAGTCTCAAAAACAAAACTAGTGAGGTTATAGATACCTTTAATATGCCCATTTTATAGATGAAGAAACTGAGGATCAGAAATGTTAGGTGGAGGAGCTGGGATTTGAATCCTTGTCTGTTTGATGCCAGTGCTTGCTCACTTACCCCACTGTGCTCTTGAAATGCAGGAGGTGAGCACTCAGTTGTAACTCTGTGGATCTTTCTCTCTGGGTCTGAGATGATGTGGTGTAGAAAGGAATGTGTATGGAAGTGCAGGAAAGATTTGGCCCAGGGAGAGAGCTTGGGAAATGTAGCTGACCTCTGCTCCAGGATCACCTGTGGGTTGTTATCTCCAGACGGTTGAAGAAGAAGCTTTGATAAAGAATAACAACACCTGTAAGGACTTCCTCATTGAGGCCATGAAATACCATCTGCTCCCTCTGGATCAGAGGCTCTTGATTAAGAACCCAAGGACCAAGCCCAGGACTCCAGTCAGCCTGCCTAAGGTAAGCCCTAGCCCAATCCTTGCCAAGAGTTGAGTCTGTATCCTGGGAAAGTGGCCTTCCACTCCTGCCTCCAAGTCTTTCCTTACCCATGGCTGCCCTGCATCGTGGTTGCATTTATGACCTAGGAGATGGAGTCTGCTGGTTCCTCTTGAATCTGCTGGTACCTCTCTCTTCTGGGGTCTTCCTTTCCTAAGAGTTTCAAGGTAACCTCCAGTGTCCCCAGGGAGGTTTGAGGGTGACTCAGAGTTCTTCCCTCCACCCTCCTTCTCATTTCACTTCATGGTTTGTTCTCTATTTCTGTTGGAAGCTGAGGAATGGCTATGCTGGTCTTCATTTAGTGATGGCCATAACAGTCCTCCTTCTAGGCCGTTCTTGGAGTTAGAACAGTTCCAGTCTGGTTCCTTCCCTCTCCACAGGGAAGCACACAATTAGGGCTGCCAGAGGAGAGAATGGGCTCTGAGGAGTCCTACAGATAGTAAAGCAGGGGAAGGGAATGGGGAAATGAAGACTTGTGTGAGGGAGCAGCTGGGGAAGGGAAAGAGAGTATAGGAGGGGCCCCCATGGCCGAGAGCCTCTGCTGAGTGCTGGCTGCTTTGGTTCCTTGCATGTCCCCCCTCTCTCTTGCCTGTAGGTCCCTTATCTGCAGAGTGAAGGATGCTGGATTTGATGGATCCCTAAAGTCCTTTCCGGTTTGGCATCCGCACAGTCTTTCTAGGATCCTAACATACTGATGTCTGTGGGAAGGTCCCCATCAACCCAGGAGGAAGGGTGGGAGGAGAGGTGTGAACCATGTTGGCTTGTTGAAAGCATGTAGGCAGCTCCAGGAAGTTGTTTAGGCCCTTGCTTTGTTCTCCTCCTCCTCTTTCCAGCTGGCTGCCAGACTTCCCTGCCTGCTGCTTCTAGGAAGGTTCCCCAGGGTAGAGACACATATTGTCCAAGGATTCTCTGAGGCTTGCAGTTCCTTCTTTCCACTCCATTCCATGACCCTGCATCATGGAGAACACAGTGGTTGCAATGTAAATAAATGTCACAAATATCCCAAATAATAGCATAAGCAGCTGACCTTTACTGAGTGCTTACTATGTGCCAAGCACTGAGCCGAGGGTGTCACATGCATATCTTATTTAATCTTCTCAACAGCCCTATAAGGTACAGACAGTTATCCTCGTTCTATAAGGAGGAAACTGAGGTTCAGAGAAGTGACTTGCCCAAGGTCAACACAGCTCAAGTGGGAGAACTGCATTTGGATTGAATCTTTCTCACCCTCTAAACCTGTTTTCTGAATCTATACCATCCTGCAGCTGGCTTCACCTTTGCAAACCTGAGAGTGTGTACTTACCTGTCTGCCTCTCGTTGCCCAGTGCTGGTTAGACGAAGGTGCAGCCACAGGCAAGGGCTTTGGTCTGGCTGGCCATTTGCCTTATTGCATGTTGACACCTTTTGTTTTATTTTGTTGAAATACTTCATTGAAACTTCTTTATATTATTCAAAATGAAAACTTCTCTTCCTTTAGTTACAGAAATGTGTGCTCATTGTAGATTATTAAAAGGTTACTGCAATTTTGAAGTAAAGTAAAAGTCACCTGACATTGCTCGAAGGGACAATCACTGGTAACATTTTGGTGAATTTTCTACCAGATATATTTCTGTGAACTTATTCACAAATAGATAAAAATGTACACTTTTAGATAAATGGGATCTTACTATACAGATTGAAATATCCCCCTTTTCCACCCACCCAACCATATACTGCAGGGTGCATTGTGGGTGAAATCAACATTTAAATTATAATGGGTACATGGTATTTGATTGTATTTATTTACCATTATGTATTTAAGTCTTCTTTTGATGGGCTTTGCAGGAATTTCCATTTTTTTGTATTATAAACATTTCTGTGTCAAATATCCTTTAAAAGATGGCATCTTGTTTCAGTTTGCATTTCTTTAATTGTGAGTGAGATCAATCTTGATTTCACAGGATGATTGGCGTTTACTTTCCTTTTTTGGAGAATTCTGTGTCCTTTGCCCATTTTTCTGTTGGATTGCATGTTTTTAATTAATACTTTTTAAGCGACCTTTGTACATGAAAGAGGTTAAGTCTTTGTATGTATATATTTCAAATTTTTTTTTGCAGTTTGCAGTTTGCTTCTTAACTTGTTTGTAAAACTTTTTTAATACCTGCAAACAATTTTTAAAGTACCAAATTGATCAATTTTTTGCTTTACAGCTTGGGTTCCATATCACAGTTAGAATTTTTTTCTTTACCCTGAGATTATTTTTTAATATTCTCCCAAGTTTTCTTCAGGTACTTTTATAGTTTTGCACTTGAATCTTTGATGCACTTAGACTTTATTTTGGTGTAAAGAGTGAGGGTAGGAATCCAGCTTTATTTGTATTGCAAATGATGAGCCAGTGTCCCAGAGTTATTTTATTGATTAATTTCCCTCTTCCCCAATTGATATGATACCACCTTCATTATGATCTAAATTTCTACAAACTTTGTGTCTTCAGAATGTTGATTCTAAGGTGCACTGTTGTTTTATGTGGAGGAGCATTTTTACATTTCTGGGTGTTCAGTTGGTCTTGTATCTTTGTGACTTTTTCTTTGGGAAACCATGTTTCTCATTTCATACAGTATCAGGTTAATGACATCTTTGCCTGAGGAGTGTATTCTGGAGCTAAGAAAATGGTTCCGAGCTGGCCCAAAGCTGGCCGTTTCTTTGTGTAGAGACCATACTCAGTGACTGCTCCTTTTCTGGACTCCACATTTTACCACATTTTATCTCACATACCCGTAAAAAGACAGTTTTAAAAATCAAAGGCAAGTTTTTGCCTGAGTCTGTACTAAGCCTTCTGGGAGCAATCCACCCCGTCCCATCCCAAGTATGCAGCCTATCATTGAGAAGGAATTCACCCCTTGTTTCAGGAGTCCAAAGTTGTCCCTCTGTCAGCTCTGCTCCTTGGGAACCATTTATTTTCAGAAAGAAAATGTTTAGATTCCTGGGCACCTAGCCTTCTGCAGCCTTCTGGAACCATGACTTCCCCTGAATCTGTTGAAAGAAGAAAAAAAAAAAAAAAAAAAAAAAGGCATCACTGCTCCTTGCCTCATTGTTTTCCTGTCTTTAATCCTGGAATGATTTAAGGTTATATTGTCCAACCTGCTTCTTAACTTGACTCTTGCCACCATTGTCTGAGCACTTAATTAATGACGGGATCCCTACAGATAGTTTGAGGAATGGGGTGTGCGGAGAGAAACTATCACTTTGAAGATTATCAGATTGTGTGTTATCTCATTAAATCATCACAGTACTTGCTTGGTGCTATTCATGTCCCTGCTTTACTGAGGTTACTTAGACAGTAACTTGGCCAGTTAAGTACCAGCTAATAAATGCAGAGCTAGGGTTTGGTTTGTCCCACTCCAAAGTCAGTGCTTTTTCCTTTATCTAAACTGCTTCCCAGGGAACAGCTTTCAGGTTTTGGTAGTGGATTAAAATGATTTTCTTTTAAATTTAGATTTACTGAGGTATAATAATTTACACATAGTAAAATTTACCCTTTTTAGAGATACGGTTTGAATGTATACAAATGCATACAGTCATGAAACCACCATCCCAATCAAAATAGAAAATATTTTAATCACTACAAAAAGTTACCATGTACTGCTTTATAGTCAATTCCCTCCTTCCATTCCCAGCCCCTGCTTTGATTTCTGTCCATATAATTTTGCCTTTTCTAGAATGTCATGTAAATGAAATCATGCTGTATGAAGTCTTTTGAGCTGGGCTTCTTTTTCTCATCATACTGCATGTTTTTGCATGTATCAGGAGTTCATTCTTTTGTATTGCTGAGTAATATTTCATTGCGTGGTTATACCATAATTTATCTGTTTACCAGTTGGTAGACATCTGGGTGTCCAGTTTTTGGCTATGACAAATGAAGCTGCTATGATTTCACTTACAGATCTTTGTGTGGACATGTTTTAATTTATCTTGGGTAAATACCTAGGAGTAGGATTGCTGGGTTGTATGGTAAGTATATGTTTAACTTCATAAGAAATTGCTAAACTGTTTTTCTAAATCGCTGTACCATTAAGCATTTTCACCAGCAATGTATGAGAGTTCCAGTCATTCTGTAGTCTCACTACTGCTTGGTAGTATCTATTTAAAAAAGTTTTAGCCATTATAGCAGGTGTGTGGTGGGATCTCACTGTGGTTTTAACATGCATTTCTCTAATAAATAATGATTTTGAGCATCTTTTCATGTGCTTATTTGCCATCCATATGTCTTACTTGGTTAAATGTTTGTTCAAATCTTTTGCCAATTTAAAAAATTGGGTTATTTTCTTATTGAGTTGTAAGAGTTCTTTATATATTCTAGATACGCTTATGAGCAGATATATATTTTGCAAATATTTAGTATTTTCTCCCAACCTGTGCCTTGTCTTTTCATTTTCTTAGCCATATCTTTGGAAGGGCAGTTTAAAAAAATTAAATAATTATTTTAATTGACAAGTAAAAATGTTATGTATTTATCATGTACAACATGATGTTTAGAAATGTATATACATTGTGGAATGGCTAAAGTGAGCTACTTAACATATGCATTACTTCACATACTTATTATTTTTATGTGGTGAGAACACTTAAAATGTACTCTTTCAGTGATTTTTAAGAGTCTGATACATTGTTATTAGCTGTCGTCACCGTGCTGCACAATAGCCCTCTTGGACTTATTCCTTCTGTCTAACTGAAATTTGTATCCTTGGATCGACATCTCCCCAGCCTGTAACCCCTTCCCCTCAGCCCTGGTAACTACCGTTATGTTCTCTGCTTCTATGAATTTAATCTTTTTAGATTCTACACACAAGGGTATGTCAAAAAGTTTGTGGAAAAACAGAGTTAAAAGATAATACGAATCTTTCCGTGAACTTTTTGAAATCCCCTCCTATAAATGAGATCGTGTTTGTCTTTGTTCCTGGCTTATTTCTCTTTGCATAATGTTCTCCAGCTTTATCCACGTTGTCGCACATAACAGGATTTTCCTCTTTTTTAAGGCTGAATGATATTCCACTGGGTACATATACCCCATTTTCCTTATCAGTGCATCTGTTGATGGACACTTAGGTTGATTCCATTATCTTGGCATTTGTGAATCATGCTGCAGTGAACACGGGAGTGCACATATCTTTTGACATACTGATTTCACTTCCTTTGGATATATATCCAGTAGTGGGATTGCTAGATCATATGGTAGTCCTATTCTTAATTTTTTGAGGAATCTCCATACTCTTTTTCATAATGGCTATACTTGGAAGAAGTTTTTAATTTTTCAATTTTTTTTCTGTTCTAGTTTGTTTATTTTGTGTTATGTCTAAAAAAAAAATCTTTGCCTAATCTGACATTACAAAGATTTTCTCTCATACTTTCTTTTAGAAGTTATAAAGTTTTAAAATTGACATTTAAGTCTATGATCCATTTTGAGAAGATTTATTTTTTTTATATGGTACAGGAGGTAAGGGTCGAGTTTCATTTAGTTTGCATATGAATGTCCAGTTGTTCCACACCACTTATGGGGATGATTCTTCTTTCTCCATTGAATTACCTTGTCATTTTTATTGTAAATAATTGCCAAATATGTGTTGACCTACTTCTGGACTCTATTCTATTCCACGTATCTATTCGTCTCTCTTTACACCAATACCATTTTGCCTTGATTACTACTTTATGGTAAGTCTTGAGGTAGTGTGAGTCCTCCAGTTTTATTCTTCAAAGTTGTTTTTGTTATTCTAGGTCCTTTGCATGTCCCCGTAAATTTCTAAATCAGGTTCTCTATTTCTACAAAAAGCTGTGGGGATTTTGATTGGGATTGTATTGAATCTCTAGATCAGTTAGGGGGAACTGACATCTTAACAATACTAAATCTTCTGATCTATGAACACGGTATACGTGGGTACTTCAAAAAGTTTGCAGAAAGATTTGTATTATCTTTTAATTCCATTTTCCCACGACCTTTTGAAGTACCCTCATTTATCTCCATTTATCCAGGTCTTCTGTAATTTCTCTTAGCAATATTTTATAGTTTTCAGTGTATGGGTCTTGTGTGTCTTGTGTTAGGCTTATCTCCAGGTTTCTGAGGCTGTTGTAAATGCTTTCTTTTTAAATTCCAGGTTCTAATAGTTTATTGCTGATACGTAGAAATACAATTGATGAGAAAGGTTATTTAATGGAGAATGAGAGGTCAGGTTGGTGATGGCTTCACTTTTTTTCTGAAAAACGGGGACAGTAGTTTCAGGAAATTGCTGAGTATCCCAAGATGACACTTTGGGCGGGTATTCAGGGTTCTCTTCTAGAGTGTTAGCTCCTCCACTAAACCGTAGATTCTATGAAAGCAGGCATTACTCATCTGTGTCCTTGGCACACAGCCTGGATCCTGGCAAAGGGTGGGCAATAGTAAAAATGTTCATGAATGAGATATATTTTTAAAGAAGAAATAATTTTATGGAGGTTTAGTAGTGACCATTGATATCACCCCTTGTTTCCCATGACTGCCCGCATTCATACATATTTTTGCATGGATGTAGTAAGAATTTATGTCCTACTTTATATCCTCCTTTGATCACTAATATAGGTTGACCCTAGAACGTTGTGTTCAGCCCACAAGTCCAATATTGAATAAATCCAGTTGTTATTTCTTGGGGGTTAGAAGGGTTGTGAGGCACTTAGATTAACAACAAACAAACAAACCAAAACCAAAACCCTCAGAACAAAAATCCCGTGGCAATAAACTATGAACTATCATGTATGCATTAATTCATTAATTTATTAATTCGTTCATTCTACACACTTCCACAGGGAAGTCACTAGTTGCTAGCCACTGGGGTAGGTGCTGGGGCCACAAAGGCTCATATGAGCTGGTTCCTCCTCCACGGGACTCCCAGACTAGGGGGAGGCGACACAGATGTAAAAGGACAATCACAGTAGAGCATGTAAGTGCCACAGTGGGGTGTGGGCAAGGTACTCCAGGAGCATGGAGAGGGGTGAGGGGTGGAGGAAAACTTTCTACAGGAGCCGAGACCTGAACTGAGTCTCCAATGTCAAATATAAGTTGTCTGTGAGAGTGAACATCCAGAAACTGGTTCAGATGACCTCAAGAGAGAACTGGCTAACACCTTCTGATGGCCACTTAGGGGAATTTGTACTTTGCATCTTGTTTCTTCCCTGGGTCATTGTCCTTATGACCAAAGGCATCGATGAGAATACAAGTAGTATTGTTTAAATAAATACCAATTACTGAGCAGTTTCTTTGTTTTCGGCTAAGCACTTAATATACATTATCTCGTTTTGTCTTCAAAACAAGTCTGAAAACTCTAATGTTGAAGAAAATTGATATTCAGTGAGATTCAGTGAGATTGAGTGACTTGCCCAGGGTTTTACAGCTCTTAAGTGGAAGTGCAATGACTTGAATCCAGATCTGGCGGGCTCAAAGCCTAGGCTTCTAATCACTATACCATACTAATCACCACAATGATGAAAATAGCAGATCTCAGTTACCAAGCACTTATGGGCCAAGCACTGGGCTAAGTGATTTACATTTATCATCTCATAAAATTTTCATAGTTGTAATTGTCCTTATTTTGCAGCTGAGGAAATTGGATCTTGGGTTATGTCACCTACTCATTATGTATTAGTTATCTATTTCTGCATTACAAATTACCCTAACGTTGGTGGCTTAACACAACAGACATTTATTATCTCACAGTCTCTGTGGGCAGGAATCCCGAGTGGCTTAGCTGGGTTGTTCTGGTTCAACCTCTCTCATAAAGTCAAGCTGTTGGTCAGGGCTGTGGTCATTTCAAAGTTTGTCTGGGGAGGATCTGATTCTAAACTCACTCACATGGTGGCTGGCAGGCCTCAGTTTCTTGCCATGTGGGCCTCTCAATAAGCTGCTTGCGTGTCCTCATGATGTGGTAGCTCCCCCCCAGAGTGAGTGGTTCTAGAACAAGAAAATGATGGAGCACACCAAGACGAAAGCTTTAGTCTTTCTATAACCTAATGTCAAATGCCATGTCCTGTCACTTCTGCTGTATTTTATTTGCTAGATGCCAGTCACTAAGTCCAGCCCACAATTAAGGGGAAGGGAATTAAGTTCCATGTCTGAGTGTAGGATCATCAAAGAATTTGTGACCTGCCTTTAAAGCACAGCCAATAAGTGGCTGAGCTGAGATTTAAGCCCAGGATGACTCGCCCTGGACCTGGTGCTCTGAACTGTCCGATTAGATTGCCTCCAATCTTCACAAAAGCAGTTTAGCTGGGAACTGTGTGGAAAGAAACCTGATTCCTACCCTTTGGGAACTTTTAATTTTAAGAAATCTCTCTGAGAAAGTAAGATAGAAATATATCAGTGGCCAAATAAGTGGAGGAAGAGGAGAAATTAGAAGATAATTGGACTACTTGGAGCAGCCTCAGGAATTCCAAAGGGCAGGCTGGTTTGGCTTTCATGAATTCAACCCAGACAGGCTTTCTCATAGAGCAAACTTCAAGAAACAAAGTGGTGGAGAGAGAGATTTGCTCTATTCTCAGCAGTGAATCTGTTTGCCAGCCGAGTCCCTTCCCCAAGAGGAATAGGACTCTGCCTTGAGATAGCTGCAGAGGCTAACAAGGGTGTTTTTCCTGAATTGCACATGCACAGACCAGGCTGACACATTCAAGCCGGAACAGCTAATAGCATCATCTTGGCTCCCACGCATTCACCGCCCAGCACTTCCCTGAGGCTGAGTTGCCATGGACAACCAGAGGCTGTCTCCCAGCTCTTGGAACCTTCCTACGTTGCCCTGTTCTGCAGATGGCAGCAGAGAGATGAGGTTCCAGGAAGGTGCAAATGAACCCTTTGGAAATGTATTGAATCTGGCACCTTTCACTGTCATTCCAGTTCAGTTGGCGTCTCTATTGAACTCTTTAAAAATGACACTGAAAGCCATTTGGGCTGGAAATGGGCGGCTTGCTCCTGAGTTGGGCTGTCCTGCTTTCTGTAGATGGTGTTGGAAGCAGAGGCCGTTGGCAGGGTGGGTAGGATGACTTCTCATTTGGGCTAGGGCCCTGGATGGGCACTGCCCTTCTTCCATCTTGGTCTGCACCCCGGTAAACACCCTGGGATCCTGAAATAGTCCCATCACCATCCCTGGAATTAGTGGTACTCACCCTCCCATTCACAGATTTGTAAGTGTCCTTTCCTACCATTTACCAGGAGTCTGTTTTTTTGCAACTGCTTTAAACAATAATAATGATGCTGGTGTTGATGTAATAATAGAAGCGAACATTCAGTGTTTACTATTTACCAAACTCTTTATATGATTTAAGCTTCCTGATACTCACGAGAAACATACTATTATCCTGATATTACAGGTGATGAAAATGAGGCTTAGCAAGGCTAAGCGTCTTGCCTATGGTCATACAGTTAATTAGTGACTGGGCTGATATTTGAGCCCAGATATGTCTGACTCCAAAGCCCATTTTTTCTACCCTTCTACTCTTTCCATGGGCCTTGACCTCACATTGCCTGGTCCTCAGACCCCCATTATCCCTGCACCTTGCCTAGAGTACCTGCTACTCAGAATCCTGCTTGGACAAGTCTTCTGGCTCGACCTCAACATGCTCCTTCGGATGAACTTTTGGTGTTAGCCCTGCGGCCCCACGCACCAGGGTAAGAGAGACTCTCGCTTCCTGCCCTGGCCCGAGGGACCGACTGGCTGGGCCTGCCTTCTGCCCAGCTTACCGGTCATGGAAGAGAGTTTGGACACACACTCTACTCTTGCCTGATGAAAAAAGTGTGCAGAGCCCAGGTCGTTCCTCTCACCTAAGAGGAGATTCTAATGACGTCTGTGATCCTGAGGCCAAGGTTAGGATCTTCATCCACATGTAGGCTGGAAGCTCTGCTGTTCATTGACTATCTCTTCCCCTGGCTAGTCACTGGCACCTAATGGCTCTCAGACACAGAGTGTTTGTCATTTCAGTGAGGAGAGACCAATATGCCTCAATCCCACAGTCACACTGGTGGAATCATAATCATCTAAATGATAGAATATTCTATATTTATTTATAAACTTGTTATGCTGGGAGAAAAATTTCCTTCCTGAGAAATCAGGTAGTCTTTCCATGGTCTCACTAATCTCCCTAAAGTAAATGGCCATTGACTTTCCCAAGTGAGAATGTTTTCCTTGGGAGGTGTCTCATAACAATCCTGCCTTGGTGGCATCCAGCTTGCCCATATTCTGTCAACCAGAAGTCTCCATGCAGCAGATCATAGCAGCCTTCAGCAGTGACAATTGAGACTTAGGATCAGAACCCCGAGGTGCCTTGCAAGTCTCCCAAGTACGTTGAGGTTCTTGAGAGTGATTAAATTGTGCTCAGCCTAGCATAATGTTTAGTCTAGAACCAGTTCTTTAGTTTATTGTGATTCCCACATGACTGATAGCTCTTACCCAGGGTACCTTGATGGATAAATGTTAAAAATAGTGGTCACTAAATATGCTGATTGGATTCAGTAATTTGTATGAAAGCCATCATAAATCTTTGGTCAATTGAGACTTAGGAATGTTGGGCAAAGAAATAAATATGTATGTTGAATTCCCTGGGCTCAAGTGTTTCTGAAAATGTAAAATGAGGCTCTGCAGGAGAGAATGGTTCAAGTCTCTTCTTGCTCTGACATCCTGCGGTCTTCGTAAGTAGATAGAAGTTTGTAATTTCAGAGATGTAATACATGTAGACTTTGGGAAATACCCATATTTGCCCAATTGGTTGCTAAGATCAGGTATCTATGGGAACAACTGCCTATTAGTATTGCAGATGGGAAATTTGTTCTTTTTACTCTGCATGATCAACACAATGGTGGGTAATAGTGCTCCTTGTATAATGGCTTCTTGCAAGACCTGCTATAAACATTGGATTTCTTACGCCTATGAGAGAAGCAGAATGTACATGTGCTCTACCTTGCTGCCTTGAGCTCCCTCCAAAACTGATGGTCCTAACCCATAAAACCTCACAATTCCTCTTTTCAGATCATTGTACAAATTTTGAATGTTAAAAGTCATTTCTTGCCACTGGTTTTATGAGCTCGAAGGCAATTTTATTTTGGGAACCTTGTCCTGTTTCTGTGTTTCTGCTCAGGTTTTATTTTAACATAAAACATTTTGCATTTCTGTATATTGTTTCTTTGTTACTATGAAAAATTCCAGATATGGATGGTAAGTTTTCTCCAATAGGAATGCGCTTTCCACATCCCTGGTGAGACACAGTTTCTGGGATGTGGTGAAGTTCCCTGAAAGCTTTGCCTTTTTTTTCATTTACAGAAAACTGAAAGCTTGTATAAAGAATAAGCAACCTTTCTTCTGGTGGTTGAGTCAAAAGATGGGAAAAGCTCTTGCTTTCTCTTTTTATTTTGTTTCTTTTCCTCAATGTCCCCAGAATTATAATCTGGTTTTTTAACACGTCTTAACCAAAGAAAGTGACATTCCAGCTTAAAGTAGAGGGAACAGCATGTGTGAGAGTGTGGGGTGTCTGAAGTCACTACAGAAAGAAAACTAAAGGGCCGACCCCGTGGCGCACTTGGGAGAGTGCGACGCTGGGAGCACAGTGGCACTCCCGCCGCGGGTTCGGATCCTATATAGGGATGGCCGGTGTGCTCACTGGCTGAGCGCGGTGCGGATGACACCAAGCCAAGGGTTGCGATCCCCTTACTGGTCACAAAAAAGACAAAAAAAAAAAAAAAGAAAGAAAACTAAAGGGCCGACCCCGTGGCGCACTTGGGAGAGTGCGGTTGCGATCCCCTTACTGGTCACAAAAAAGACAAAAAAAAAAAAAAAAAAAGAAAGAAAACTAAAAACTGGTTTTATTCTCACTCATCTCCAAAAATCAGATTTCAAAGAAAATCTTTGCAGTATTTTGCTTTCAATTTAGCTTTACCAACTCAAAACCAGAGGGACGATACAAGTTCTAGGTATGATTATGAATGCGGGCAAGTCATTCTGCCCTTGACGAGTAAGTTGGGCATTGTCTGAAGTTTGCCAAGAGGCTGTGTTCATTAACACCTCCCTTAAACTGTTCATGGATGCCTATCTAAACGAAGAATTACAGATGGAGAGTAATGTAGAATTCAGCTTTTCTCTGAAAAAGGCTGTTCTTGACACGGAGCAGTGAACTCTCTGAGCTGAGGCACGCAGGAAACGTTTATTTCCCAAAGCAGCAGCAGCAGCTCAAGCTTGGACTGTGTGTCCTGGCTTCCTCTGGAATGTGTAGAAGTCAGAGCTGAACACTTCTTTTTGAATACTGGTCACCCACATGTGGTCACAGAAGGCTGTGGACTAACTCTGATGATCAGTGACCACCCACATGGGCAGTGGGTGAGCCTGATCTGGAATATTGGGGCATAAATGATTGATCTTGAGCAATGTTGTCAGCCCGGTTTTGCCTCCCTGTATGGTGGATAATGTTCACCTCAGGGGTGTAGCTCTGTGGACTCACACAGGTTTTGATGATCACTCCTCTCCCCTAAAATACTTTGTGGGGAAGTGAAAGGCCCTATGATAAGCTGTAATGGCAAAAATCGTTAATGCCAGGACTTTGTCCCTGCTGTCAAAGCCAGAGGCTACTATGGCCCTATCTGTGTCCTCCTGAGTCTGAGGATTGCAGCCCCCAGAGCCAAAAGCTGTGGATCCCTTGGTACTGGAGTCAGATGTTGAGTGTGTTGTGTAAACAGTTGGCTGTTTTGTGATTCAAGAATGTTCAGGACTAAAAGCAGACACGAAATTGTGCTACTTGAAGTTGAATTTTTTTATGAGACAAGCTGAATCTGGGATTCTCAAATTGCCTCTGACCTTTTATAAGACAGTTTATCATCAAATAAATTTATTTTGCAATACTACAAAAAAGAAAACTTTAATGACACATCATCAGGAAATCCTTATAGGCCATGGGTTAAAAAAAAGTGGTTCTCAGGGTGAGAATCCTAGAACAGAAGCAGCAGCAACACCTGGGGACTTGTTAGAAGGGCAGATTCTGGGCCCCACTGCAGACCCACTGAGTCAGAAACTCTGGGTTAGGCCCAGCAATTTGTGTTTTTACAACCTGCCCAGGTGATTCTGATGCATGCTGTAGTTTGAGAACCACCGGATAAGTAAGATGGGTTACAGGTAAAGATAAAATCCTGTGACTTATATTGGCTGGCCGTGACTTCTACCCCTTTTCTCCACTCCAGAAAAAGCATACTGGAATGCCAGTGAGTGAGGGTGATGTCATTATGGTATGTTATTTGTACATACGGTATGTTATATGGTACATTATGTTAAGCTGTGAATTTGCACAAGTTTATAAAATATGTAAACTATAGTTAACTTTGGTACTTTAAGTTTTATTCATTAATAACATGTGGCAAAAGTCACAATGATGGGGATACCACAATTAAGTACTGCAGTTCTGTTAATCTAGCCATAACAGTGGCTTTCATTTTTTTTTTTAGCCATGCCTTACAGTAAGAAATATGTTTAAATTGTTATCCAGAAGACACATACAAGTGTATATAACCAGAACAAATATTTCATGAAATAATGCCCTTACTATGAAATTTCTATTAAAAGTATGCTGGTCATAGTTCATTAAGTTGATTTTATGACCCACTGGTGGTAAGTGACCTGTATTTTGACAAACATAGATGCAGTGAGCTGTGCTTGCACAGACCCTGTCTGTAGAGCAGTAGAGGGACCTCTGTTCTGCCATCCTTAGCTGTGTGACCTTGGGCCATTTACATATGTTCTCTGAGCTTTACTTTTCTCATCTGTCAATGTGGATGGTAATATCTACCTCACAGAGTTGTGGTGACAAGTGAATGACACACTTTACACAGTGCCTGGTAGTGGTAGCTACCACATTACTTGTGGAAATAGTACTATTAGCGCTATTTTTCAGGACGTCATCAGTTTAGTAAGTTTTGTGGTAATCACCACAAAGCAGAGTTTCACAAAATTTTTTTCTATACTGCAGTAAGTGTCCCCTGCACTCTAGGCATTCACAGCTATTTTTGCATAATATCTTTATCTTAAAAATTCTGCACTGTTTTCCAAAATATATCAAAGTTTGTTTTAATACAAAACTTACCCTCCCATCCTCTCAATCCTTGAGGGTACTGAGATTGCACAAGATGACCTGGCTGCATGTAGCCTTAACATAGCCCTGAGCAGGGCATTTGGGAAGCATAGACTTTGCGATTGTATTTCTGTGGGAAGATGCCTGTTAGGCTTTTCTTGACTATTTGTACCTGTTAGTGAGTAGGGATAGCATCTCCATGTATGTAGCTCTGTAAAGTGGCATCTAGATCACCCACAGACCCTGGGTAATAGGCATGTGCAAGTACCAAGGATTCATTACCCATCAATCCAGATGTTGGGGAGACCCAACTAATGTCCACTTGTCTTTCTGGAGGTCATGATTGTGGTTGGTGGCCAGGCGCCCAAGGCAATCCGCAGCGTGGAGTGCTATGATTTTGAGGAGGACCGGTGGGATCAGATTGCTGAGCTTCCCTCCAGGAGATGCAGAGCAGGTGAGCAGCACCAGCTCCCGGTTCTGCAGGTGGCCTTTCCCCGGGGCCGGAAGTCACACGCTGCTTCTTGATTCCCCAAACATCTGTGTGCTTCAGGCTCCCTTCCCTTCCCCACCTGCACAGTTTTTGGCTGCCCCTCTGGGGTCAATTATTATGTGTTTGTGGAGGTCAAGCTAATTCAAGTATTTGCTTGAATCAAACAAAATTAGAAAAGAAAATAGGAAAAGAAATCCAATGAGCCCTATAATGACTTCCAAAGATCTAAAGTTGGAGATTATCTTCTGTGATGAGTTATGTGTGTGCCTGCCTTGCCCCCTGTTGTCACCCCTCAACATGATAAGTCAGCTGCCTGATGTGACTTTGATGCTTTGGTTTCCTGTGCCTCAGGTGTGGTGTTCATGGCTGGCCACGTGTATGCCGTGGGTGGGTTTAACGGCTCGCTGCGAGTGCGGACGGTGGACGTGTATGACGGAGTGAAGGACCAGTGGACGTCCATTGCCAGCATGCAGGAGCGCCGGAGCACACTGGGTGCAGCAGTGCTCAACGACTTGCTCTACGCGGTGGGAGGATTTGATGGCAGTACTGGTAGGTTCAGGATGTGTTCCCAGCCCCTCTCAGCCTGGGACACACCCTCCATGCAACCCTATTTTGCTCAGCCAGTTCTTGGGTCAAACTTCTGTCCATTTTTAACTACTGCCCCAGGAATATACTTATCCTGCTTCCTCACCCAGCTTTGGGGGCCAGAGCCAGGCCTTACACACGGAATATGTAACTGTCCATGTACTATGAATTCTAGAGCTCTAGGAAGGACCCCACACTTGGAAGAGTCCCTTTCCTACTTTCCAGTGTCTGGCAGCATATTTGCTCAGAAGATAAGCCTTTAGAAAGAGAGTATGCTTAGCTGGAGGGTGCCTCAGTACTCTTTCTAAACCCTCTACTGAAGAACAGGGAACTGAGGTGGAGCAGTTGGGAGAGACCTGGCTCAAGCCACGCAGTGGGCTGCTCACTTTGTCCATTGCCCTCTCTACTGCCCTGCTGAAGCTTTGCAAGGCTGTGCCAACACAGGTGAGCCCCTCGCTCCTGGATCTTATCGAATTTCAAAATTCCAATCTGACACCATTAGTGGACATGGACTTGGAGAGATGATCTCATCTCTACTCATATTGGCAGGTAGATGTCTCCACACACTAAAGTGATATCCTTTGGCCCTCAGAGAGGTGGAAACTATATTTTTTTACCTCTCTGAATTTCATTTGTATCTTCACAATTTGTTGACTTTTCTCAGCCTTCACTTTACCTCGCTCATATAATTCCAGGGTCTTTAGCCCCTCTGGAGGCTTCCTTTAGTGAGTGGCACCTGGGAATAAAGGGAACAAAGAGTAACGGTGCATTGCTTCTTTTAGGAATTGCTTTAGGCTGCAAGTAGAAAACCTGACTAAACTGTGCTTAAAAAATGAGAGATCTTGTTTTACTCATGAAATAAGTCCAGTGGTCAGCTGTTCTTGACCTGGTCCTGTTGCTCAAGGATATCGAGACCAAGCTCTTTAAGATTCTCTTGGCCCTTTCATCATGGTCACAAGATGGCTGCTATAGCTCCAGTCAACACATCTGTGTTCCAGGTAGTAAGGAGCACAAAAGGGTAGCATCTGTATTGGAAAAGCAAAAGCTATTTCAGAAATCCCCATCAGACTTCTGCTTATGTCTCATTGACTTGGTCACCCCTAACTGTAAGAGAGTCTTAGAAGGCAAGATTTTGGTTTTCCAACTTCTAAAGTAGAGGCAGACTAGGTAAAAGGGGGTTGGAATAGGTGTTCAGTGGGGCAACCGAAGTGTTACATGAAATCAGAGTATTCCCTTCCGTAGGCTTAATGATTTACGCTCGCCATGCAGTTTAGGTAGACCCCTTTTCCTCTCATAACCCACCCTCAGAATCATCTTAGTGGTCCCCTCAGGTAGATACTGCAGATGTGTTTTAGGGAGTTGCCATGAGCCACACAGCCAGGCAGAGATGGCCTTGAGCCGTATATCCAGGTTTCCAGCCCCCAGGCTTGGGCTCTGCCCCTGTCCTCACTGTTTCTCACACAGCAAGTGAGGCCTAGTGCCATGGAAATCTCATGAGTCTCTTGTCTCCCAGGCCTGGCATCGGTGGAAGCCTACAGCTACAAGACCAACGAGTGGTTCTTTGTTGCCCCCATGAACACGCGGCGGAGCAGTGTGGGTGTGGGCGTTGTGGAGGGTAAGCAGGCAGCAGTGGGTGGTGGCCAGGTCCTATCCCGGCCCACGGGCCTTGTCCTGAGTCCAGCATCATGCTTGGTGCTTCCTCTGCCTTGGCTCTGTTCTTCAGATCAGCATCTGACTTGGGTGCTGTTATCCTGATTAGACAAATGAGGAAAGTTGAGACTCAGAGGTGAAGCCCCTGTTCCAAGGCTAGTAAGTGGCTGAGCTGGGTTGGGAGGACTAGGAGGAGCCTAGAGGGGAAATAACAGCCTCTCTGGCCACTTGTCAATAGCTCTGCTAAAGGCTGGGGAGGGGAGGAGAGTGGGGAATCCAGAGTCAACCTATAACTCAGGAATATGACATGGTATGGTGAGAGTGAGAGTTAATAGAGTTTAATTAATTTTGTCCTTGTTTTTATATGTTAAAGATCAGCAGGCCGTGAGTGAGGTGGGCACCTCTTCCCAAGTCTGCTGACTGTCTCTGCAGGGCAGGTTGTTGGTTGAGTTCTGCTCTGCTAAGAAAGGTGTGTGGGGCAAGGCAGGAGAGAGTGGCAAGGTGTGGGGCTTGGTCAGACAGTGCACAGTAGTTTGTAAAGAACCTTCACATCTAGTCTCTCATTTTGTTCCCAGAACTCTTCTGAAGGAGATAGATAGTACTCAGATTTTCTCTATTCTCCAGATGAGGAAACTAAGTCCCAGAGAGGTTAAGTGATGTGCCCTATGTTATGATGGTATTAAATAGCACAGCCAGTCCTTAACCCAGGTCTTCTGACTCCTAACCCAATGCTTATCCCAGACCATTGGCAAATGCTGATAGGTAGGATTTTATAAATAAGTGTGAATCCAATGTACCAAATCATGAAGTATTATTTGGACTAAAATGTTATAGTTTGCAGGACAACACTGATTCATTATCCTGTCCTGATATGAGAATTTCACTGGAATATCTGTTCATTTAGACCTGTATGCAGACATTCTTTCCCTTTCATGTGCACACACAAGAACACACACACACACAAACGTGCTTTAGGGAGAGTGTAACATGTAGTGACATTAATACATAGGCATTAATAGAAAGATTCTTTTCTGTCACTGCATTTCTCAGTCTGTACTGGTATTGCACAATTTAAATTTTCATTTAAAGTTATGTTATTCTAACATACTATAAACGAGTCATCTTAGTGCAAGGATTTTGTCTTTCTACCAAGATAAATTGTTTCTTGCAATCTCATCCTTTTGGTGGAACAGAAATGGATTTGTCTGCCAAACTTAAGTGCTTTGTCTAGCCATCTTCCCATTTCCCCCCTAGCCAGGAATAGCAAACAATAGATTAGGGTTAAAAATAGAAAATCCCTGTTAATAGACTCAAGGAGAAACCTAGAGTGGGTATTTTTTTTGCTGATGCAGGATTGGAATGGTTGGTGGGGGCTGGAGGAGTTGCCTTAATGGTAGTAATTTAAACACTCCCCTTGGCAGAGGCTTTTGTGAGCATGTTCTGTATGTGGAAGAAGCCCTGTTGGCATGGAGTCCAGACTGGGAATTTGTTTCTCTTGCCCCTCCTGAATCTGGCACTGTCTGGGCTGTAGAGCTTTGCATTTACAGCTTTGCTGAGAATGTCGTGTGAGGAACTTACGTGGACTCTGCATCATGGGGTCTTGCAGGTGTGGCTCTCCACATTGTCTGGCTTGCTCTCCTCCCTTCATCAACTCAGTACCATGGCTCTATAGTCTAAATGACCCTAGAAGAAATGGAGGAGATCAGGATCATTTGCTATCAGCTGCCTCAAAGAATCCCTACTTAGGAAAATGGACAGTGAGGATTGGACTGTGTAGGCAGAAGCTCCCCAAAAGAGTGAAAAGTGCATGTCAGAGATTGTTCCTCTGAACTGGCATACACCATGCAAGTGGCCTGGACCCCAGCAGAGCTGCTCGGTCAGTGTTTTTTGTACTTTGACTTTGATGAGGGCAGAACTGGGGAGGAGGTGTCTCTTTCAGAAGGGTAGGTTGAGAGGACTCTGGTGCAGAAAACGAAACCAGACTCAGTGATGATAGAAGAAATAATTTTACATTTGATGTGGCAATATTTCTGATGGTGGAGTATAGTTTGGGGCCTGATAATCTTTCTAACTTAAAATAATTGCAGATTTTCACATATTAGTTGTACTCTTGGTATTTCCCCATTAAGAAAACATAATGACCAAAAAATCCTATTGATTAAGTAATCATGTTAAGTGGATTTGCATTCGTCAGTGTTAGCTAGTCTATAGCTAGTGCTCAAGATCCTTGTTATAACTCCACAGTTCTCCTTAGGTCTGAGGCCCACAGGTGAGGTGGGACTCATCCCCAGAAGAGACCATCACATTGCATTCTAAGACTAAATGTTAAACCCAAAATGTTTGAATCTCTGCTCTGGGACAGCTCAAATACCAATTTTCTGCCCCCTTGCCCACTCACTCCCAGCCCTCAGCCCCAAGCAGAAATGATGCTCTTGGATAGCAGCTTAATGGTATTTTAATTTCAGAAATAGATGATGGTGCTTCAGGGCTCTTGTGCCTGGCTCAGAGATCACAGGGTAGTCTGCAGAAAAATTTCATCCACTCGAGCCTAGAACGTATTCCATTCACACACTTTACCTGCCAGAGTTGTGGAATGAGTGGAAACACAGCTAAAATAGGGTTTGGATTCTCACTGAAGAGTACTTTTCCATATTTATTCCATCTGCCTTTAGCTGGGGGCCCTCTAGCTTTCCATCTATCTGGTGCTGGTGCCTCGTTCTAGCAAAGATGTAGCCTGGTTCACCTGCAAGAATATGTTGAGCCCCAAGGGTGCCAGGCCATAGCTTTGTGCTGGGTATTTGGGGTACTGAGTTAGAAAGAGGTTCAATATTGCTTCTAAGGAGCTCATGGCTTAGAGCAACGGAAGGCAGAAATGTGAAGGATGCTTTGCCTGGTTGGAGAGTAAGTTGGTGGTTTCCTGGAGGAAGGGGCAGTTTCTCTGGTTGAAGTAAGGGTGCCCCAGTGGGTTAAAAATGGAGCTTCAGCCAAGTTCTGGTTACATGCCATTGTCTCTGGTAACACCCTCAGCCACTTTGTTTGTTCCAGGGAAGCTATATGCTGTCGGGGGTTATGATGGGGCTTCCCGCCAGTGCCTGAGCACCGTGGAGCAGTACAACCCAGCGACCAATGAGTGGATATACGTGGCGGACATGAGCACCCGCCGCAGTGGCGCAGGTACGGGGAGCCTCAGGGTACAGGCTGTGTCTGTTTTGCTCACAGGTGGGTCCTGAGTCCAAAAACTTAACACTACACCTTATTTTACCTCCCTCTTCTTTCCTTTTACTGTATGTAATCCCACCAGCACATTTGCAGCTAGACACAGCACTTATGTTAACCTCTTCTGGTGGATCACTGTGCTAGAGAATGAATGAGGCAATGCTCTCTCCATCATCACCCCTTCCATTTCTGTGGAGGTCTCTACGTCTTTTGAAAGTGGAGGCTGACTGTGTGCCAGGCACTGTCCTAATAAGTACTTTCTATACCTCAGTCTATTTAATCCTTACCGCAGCCCTACAAGGTGGATGCAGTATTAATTTCACCCACCAGGTTTAGAAAGTCTGCCAGGGATTGAGTAATTTTCCCAAGGTCATATAATTAGCAACTGGCACAGTCAGGATTCATACTCCAAAGTCAGCTTTTTTTTTTTTTTTTTTTTTGACGGGGAAGGGGATCGTAACCCTTGGCACGGAGTGGTCTGTACCACGCTCAGCCAGGGAGCACACGGGCCATCCCTATATAGGATCCGCCCCGCGGCCTCGGCGCTGATAGCACCGCACTCTCCTGAGCGAGCCATGGGGCTGGCCCCAAAGTCAGCTTTTTTTTTTTTTTTTTTTTTGACGGGTAAGGGGATCGTAACCCTTGGCACGGAGTGGTCTGTACCACGCTCAGCCAGGGAGCACACGGGCCATCCCTATATAGGATCCGACCCGCGGCCTCGGCGCTGATAGCACCGCACTCTCCTGAGCGAGCCATGGGGCTGGCCCCAAAGTCAGCTTTTTTAACACACAAATTATTAGTCTCATTCCTGTGAAGTGGTAGGACAAGCACTGCTGTCCCCAGTCTTCAGATAACAAGGCTAAGCTTGCCTGTTTGAAGTCTCTGTCTTGGGGGTTGAAAGCTGAGCTATTGGGGTTTATATTGGGAGATAAACGTATGCCCCCCATCCCCACTTTTCCTCACTTCAACTGCCTCCCCAACATGGGAAGAGATCTACTTTCCAAATGGTTTCCCACTTCTGCCTCTGTGGGAGGCTCGGGAACTCTGTGGTCCTTTGGGATTCTTGAAGAAGGGAGCAATAGCCCCTTCCTTCCTGCTTTGCCTTCCCCCATCATCTCAGAAGCCCAAAGGAAAGGGTCTGAGAGGGCAGGCAGGGGCACTGCACACTGGCTCTTTATTGCTGGTTCCTGTGGTGGGTGGTGGCTGGTTACCAATCTGTCCTAGTGGGAAGGCCGTGTGACTTCTGGGAAGGGAAGCCACAACTGGGAGTTTTTCCTCACAATGTTATTTCTCTTTTTGTGTATTTTTGGAGATTGAGTTGTGTCTCATTTTATAGTATCAAACACATGACCACTTCCTCCATGTTCCTTAAAAATTGTGCTATTTTAATATTTTTCAAGAACCTTTGCACACTGGTTACAAAAGAAAAATCTATGTGATTCCATTTAAGAAGCATTTGTGTTTTGCATGCTATTTTTGGGGAGCTTGTCTCTGCTGATCCTGACAGGTTGGTCCTTCCTGAAGGTAGAGCAAATGACTGGAGGTCAAAAGGCCTGGGTTTTTGTGCTGGGTCTGCCCTAATTTGCCACGTGACCTTGGGCAAGTTCCTTACCCCATGTCTGGACCCTAATTCTTCAGATGTGAAATGAGTGGACTGCAGTAGATGGTCCCTAAGGACAAATTCATTTCACAAATCTGATAATTCTTTTCCCTTTATAACACTCTTTTCGTAATTTTGGTTCCTAAAGTCTTGGTGTAGAGTCTTCTTTGTACTTCCTAGACACCCTTTATTGTGACTTGAGGTGTGAGAGCAAGTGTTCAAGGACATAGGAGCAGCTTAGCAGGAGTGCGGCACCATACCTGAGACGTGTGGCTGCTCCTGGGAACCTCCAGCAGACTGTGTGGTGAGGCGGCGCAGTGGGGGCCACGAGGACTGACCTGCCTCTGCAGTTCAGGCTGTCATCTTTGTGGATGGAGCAGCCTTTGGAGGCCACAGCTGCTTTGTCTCTGGCAAGCTGCTTAGATGGTTATTTCTGGGTGGACATCACTTGGCCCCATTCCGGCCTGTCACCTAGGCTGGAGGCCCTGGAAAGTGATATGCCTATGGCCCTTGTCTCTGGGAGTCATAGTGATCTCAGTTTAGGGAATGGGCTCTCTCCTAGATTACTATCAGAGTCCTGGCCTCAGGCTTCAGGTCAGCTTTTCATCAGTGCTTCCCTTTCCTGAGATTTGGAGAAGTCTCACCTCTGGAGTTGAGAATGCATATACTTGTGGTAGTGGGTGATTTTTGGTGGCCAAAGGCCCTGAGACGAAAGGCCCTGGCCTCTGGCTGCCTGAGGCCCTTTCAGGTGTTGGAAGCCTCTACATTTATGGATGAGGCTGCACGAGCATAGGGGCAGAGTGGCTGGGGCAGAGGTACCCCAGAGTGCCTGGAAGGCTGCTTGCTTCTTCAGCAGGGTGTGGGCATGTGAGCAGGTGGTTAGGGGGAAACAGAGGCCATCTCTGGGTCTCGGGGTACTAGTTCCTGCTTAGCATGGTAGAAAGGAAGTTTTTGAAACCCTCTGAATGTTATTAAACCTGTCTGTTAGATAGACATTGTTGATACAACACCACCATCTGCTGTTAGTTTAGGGCAACTGCTGGGAGCCACTAGCATACCAGCATAAGTGCTGAAAGGGATTTTGCACATTTTGTCATTTAAACAATATCTGTTGAGAACCTACTACCATCAGGCACGGGGAAGCAGATGAGGATAATATAGACATGTTCCTGTCCATATGAAGTTTATATTCTGCAAAGCTAGTCTATGGGTCTGAAATCCAGCTGCCCATCCCAATGACCTCAGGAACTTTTTCCTGACCAGTGTCTCTGGGAGTGAGGCCCTGGAATCTAACCTTTCAAACAGATCCCCAGCTGGTTGAGATGCAGCCTGTTCATGGAGTGGAGTAGTCCATGGTCCACACGAGCTACTGATCTAGTCTCTCCTTTCACAAGGGGGAAAACTGAGGCCCAGAAAGGGGAAGGAAGGGTCACCCAAGGGGCAAGTTAGACAGGTGCAGAACCCAGGTGTCCCAGGGTTCCAGAGACCAGGTCAGTTGCTCTTTCTAGGTACTGTGCCACTGTCCTTCCTTACAGCTTTTATCTCTTTGACTTGTATAAAAATATTTTAAAAGATTATGCTAACACTTGTGAAAAGTTCAATTCTAGCACTCAGCTCTGGCTGATCAGTACCGTGAGTGGGTTAATACTCTGCAATTTAAGGGGACAGAATTGAGCTGAAAGAATAGCTTCTTACAAGACTAGTAGGGAGGTCTCCCTAAATGAGCTCAGCACACTGACTGTAAGGCTAGTTTCAATTTTTAACTCTTTCTATTGAACTAATATAAGGCTGAGTAATACAAGGAATAAAACATTATGGGAAAACTAGGCAATATAGACAGGCAAAAAGGGAAAAAAGTATAATTTTACCACTAAGAAATAGCTACTTTTAATGTTTTGGTGGGTTTCTTTCAGTCTTTTTTCTTTTTTTTTCCTTTGCTTTATGAACTCTCCTCCCCCATATATGCTCGTGTGTGTGTGTGTGTGCGCGCGCGCTCGCACGCGCTTCAGAAAGTTCATGGAAAGATTCGTATTATCTTTTAATTCTGTTTTTCCATGAACTTCTTGAAGTACCCTTAGACATGCATATACATGTATATTTATGTAAATATATGAATAGATACATGTACACTTATATATGTATAGACATATATAGACATATTTATGTTTTTTGAAACAGAAATGAGGTCATGTTTGAATTATAGTTCAAAGTTTTCATATTGCCAATCTTAGGAGAAGGTGGGCAGGGTGTCATTATATTTGTTTTACAGATGAGGACACTGAGGTCCAGGGAGATAAAACAGCACTCCCCAAGTCACCCTGCTGGTGATGGCTGCCCAGGATGGACACCAGGCCTCCTGGTTTCTGGTTACTGTAGCCAGCCTGAGGCTGGGACACTGTGCTCTGCCTTTCAGGGGTTGGGGTGCTCAGCGGACAGCTGTATGCCACAGGTGGGCACGATGGGCCATTGGTGAGGAAGAGTGTGGAGGTTTATGATCCTGGAACAAACACCTGGAAGCAGGTGGCAGACATGAACATGTGCCGGCGCAATGCAGGTAAGTTGACTGTTCTCTCCTCTCCCTCTTGGGGGTCGTGGGTCTTTTCTCCCTGCAGACACTAGCTCTAAAGGAGAAGAAGAGGGGAGAGACTCCTAGAGTCTGGAGCTGAGCTTGTATCCTGAACAGGGAGTGTCCATTTGTTGGGTAGGCTTTGGGTTAGGGGAGGGGAGAATTTGGGACCCAAAAAGCTAGCCCCAGGTTCCCCCACTTAGATGCAGAGGGGTCCCTTCATCCCCCAGTGAAAGGTGACTTTTACTACACACAGATGGGCACAGACCTAGAAAAGCCCCCTGGTTTCCATCAGTGCCCCCTGCACAATGGCTTTGTTAGGGAGCTAAGCTCAGGGCTATGTGGACGTGGCACTTGGTTCCATTTTTTCTTTGCCGGTGTCTGGTAAGGAGAACCTCTCATTTCCTACCTGAAACCAGTCTCCTTCCTTGCAGGGACAGCTAGACCCTGGATTAATTCTCTCTTATTCCCCTCTTTTTACTTCCCGTCTCTCCTTTCCTTCCCTTCCCCTATTCCTTCCCATAGGAATGATTTACCCAGGAGTATTTATGTTTATGTCTAGGAAGAGCCTGATGCCCCTAGTAATCTATTTCCTTTAGAACTTTGCCCTGTGGGTCGTGTCCTGTGTTGGTACGTCTTGCTTTGTGCCTCTTTGCTCTGAGAAAGTGTTGGCTTAGCCCAGCTTCCTAGGCTGGAAAGACAAACAGGTGACTTTCGGACAGATTTATTTCCTCTATTCTCATATTATAAATAGGTTTGCTAAACCAATTTGTGGCTGACTTGTTGGAAATGTGAACAGAGGGGAGTTTATTAATTTACTCATTGCCTGAGCCTGCTGTGATATAAGTTGGCATTTGGCCTTACAAGGAACTAAAAAGCCTTAAGGCAGCTAGTATATGTACAGTCCAAGAATTAGGTTTAGATGTAAATGTGTGTATATACGAACATTCGTATATAGGTATTTCTATTGTTTTTAACAACAAAAATGAAATCACACTATAGCGTTGTTTTATAATCTGCTCTTTTAAACCCACTTTACAATCTTTCATGAACACCTTATAAAAAACACTAAATTTATTCACATGATATTATTTTAAATGGCTATATTATAATTTAAATAACTAATCTATCATTGGACACAGGTTATTTCCATATTTTCTATACTGTAATACTTTGACTGTTATAAATGGTCCTTATAGCTAAATCAATGCACATATTTAAAATTGTTTCTTTAGAATAAAAGGCCAGAAGTGGAATTTTTGAGTCAGAGGAAGCACATGCGTTTCACACACCATCCAGGAAGGTGGTCCATTTTATACTCTCAACAGTATTTGAGAGTATCTTCACCAGTGCTGATAATTACTACTTTTCTGAGCATCATCGATCTCTTAATCTAACTTTGAAAAAATATGCAATGAATTGGACTATGTCCTTTTAAAGTCTTGATGAGCAATATCTGCTTTTTCCAACTCTTTGGTTCCCCCTGTGTGAGTCCTTGCCCGAAAACCAGCTCATCCTGAGATCAGGATGGGAAGGGGTGCCTTTCCCCTGGGAACTGTGTTTGATTTCAGATCCAGTCTTGTAAAGGGATTACAGACACAACCATTAGTGCCACACAGTATGGATATAGCATAGGGCTTATCAGGGAAAAACTTATAAGCAGAGAGGTAGTAGCGTGCGCGAAATCCTCTGAATTGTCTATTCCCTCCCTCAGACTGGGCAGGGGGGTCAGCATGCACTGTGGCAACATTCCAGTAGAGACGGGCCTGTACCCACAATGCTCTACATTCTTACAGGGTTGGGGGGCAGGGAACATCTGTTGGATCATATAGTAATAACTCCCTGGTCACAGAAATGACCTTGTTTAAAAAGGGTATCCTCAGAGCCTGATGGCTGTCATTAGTGTGTTCTCCCATTGAGCAAACTCAGACCTGCAGAGCCAAATCTCTGTTGTGTTACCATAAAGCGAGGAAGAGAGCCTCCAGGGCTATCCAGATTTGTCTCCATCGATGCTGATCTCTTGGTGCCCCTATGCCTTCTGTTTGATTCCCAGGGGTCTGCGCAGTGAATGGGCTTCTGTATGTGGTTGGAGGGGATGATGGATCCTGCAACTTGGCTTCTGTGGAGTACTACAATCCTGTCACGGACAAATGGACCCTGCTGCCAACCAATATGAGCACAGGGCGGAGCTATGCAGGTCAGTGTGTTTTATCTCCACACCCACTCCTTGGAGGCCTCCAACACACTGGGGACATGGGGGTGGATGGGTGGGTTAAGGGGGTATAAGCTTGCTTAACTTAGGACCAAGTGCCTCCTCCAGGATGGCAGGTAATTGTCACGTGGCCACCAATCTTTCATTCTGTGCCCATGATAGATACTGGTGATTAGCACTGTTTCCCCCATGAACCTGAGTGTAGTCTCAGAATTCTTAACACAGTATTCCAATGAGCCTATTCTAACTGATCTGAGTTGTCATAAGAAATTTTAGAATTTCATTGCCATTCCTGGTTTATTTGGTGCCAGGCTCCTAGGTGGCATAAGATACAGTTCTTGCTCTCCAGAAATTGAATTGGAAAGGTAAGACTTACCTTCACAGGTTCTAAATGGAGTGTACTCTACAGACTTTAGGATATGACAGACTGGTGAGAACTGGCGGAGTCAGAGAATACTTCTTGGAGGAGGCTGACTCCATTAAACATTGAGGGTGTATCATGACCACACAGATAGCTGCCCTTTACTGGGTGCCCCCCTCTGTGCCATGGGTAGTGTGTGAGTACAGTGTATACATTCATTCTCATCTTTTAAACAACTCTCAGGTTGAATGGACTGTGTCCTTCCATCTTAAGAATGATAAAACTGAGGCTTGGAGAGTTTAAGTAATTTCCAAAGGCCACACAGCTAATAAATGGCAAAGTCAGAATTGAAACCCAGGTCTGACTTATAAGCTCATGCCCTCTGTACTACCCCAGCTCAGGGCTGGAGGACAGGGCATTCTAGGCAAGAGGTGGGGAGGGAAGGGTAAGACAAAAGGCTAGCGTAGAAGCATCTTCTTGGGGGGAGTATGTGTGAGGGGTTTAATGAGGTGTTGGGCAGCGACATTAGAGTTGGTGCTGTTGTGGTTGGGAGTCCTTGGGGGAGACAAGCAAATACACATCCATGATGCAGCCCAGCTCATTGTATCTGGTTTTCTAGAAGCTGGAATGTTTAGAATTGACATTTATTTACTGAGCACACACAATGTGCCAGGCGTTATCTTACATATTTTGCAATCATGAACTCATTTATTCTACACCAGGGCTGCAATATATTCTTACTCTCATTTTGCACTAGAAATGTCAGTCATTCCATGTAGTTTGAATTTCAGTGCAAAGGAATATTGTGCTGTGCAGGCTTGACGTGGTGTGCATCACAGCCTTTCACCACAAGTCTTCCACTGCAATGAACTTTCACGTTTTTCCTCCTTTAGGGTTTTTCTCACCTTGTCACATTTTCCTTGGCTAAATATAAAAGATTTTAGAAGCATTTTGGTGCTAGAGTGATGCTGTTCTCATGGTTAATTATTAAAACAAACACCGTCATTTTCTTTTTGAAGCTGTAGTGGGAAGAGCAGGGCATTTTCTAGGACAAGGTAGTGAGGCAAGTGAGGGCTCTCCCCGTGGCTGCACATGTGCCTTAATGAGAAGGGAAAGGTTAAGAAAGAGTGGTTAAAATTTTGTATATGAGCTGAATATTTTATGTCCGTTTCTGCATTGTCTGTCCACTCCAGAAGTAGGTGAGAAGGAGACAAGCAAATGTACAATTTTGTGTTCAAACCCATTGAGTGATTGAGTCTATTAAAATCGAAGGAACCCCAGCAGGCTTCCACGGAGGTGAACTACCTGACTGCACCCATGCACACATGTACCCTGCTCAGTGGCTGATTAGGCAGTGGCTCTGCCTTCCCACAACAGGCGTCCAAAGAGCTGCTGGGCCCTACTGCACCCTTGCTGGCTTGCACCAGGCTCAACAGCTGATCAGGCAGCCCTCCAGAAAGCTGATCAACCCTGCTGTACCTGTGCATGCCTGCTCCCTGCCCTACAGTGGCTTGGGTGGCATCTCTGTCCCCACTGGCATCCTTCCACAAAGCTGTTGGGCCCTGCTGCATCTTTGCAGGCTTGCTCCCTCAGGCGGCATCTCCACCTCCCACTGGCAGGCCTCCACAGAGCTGCACAACCGTGCTGCACCCATGCATGCCCACACCCTATTCAACAGCTGATCCAGCAGCATGCCTGCTTCCTATTTGACAGTGGATCAGGTGGTAACTCTGCCTCCCCCAGAAGACCTCCCCAGAGCTACACAACCCTACCACACCCCTGCAGGCAGGCTCCAGGCTCAACAGGTGACCTGGTGACTCCCACAGAACTGTTGAACCCTGCTGCACCTGTGCATGCCTGCATCCTGCTCAACAGCTGATCAGGCAGCAGCTCTGCCTCTTCCAGCAGGCCTCCACAGGGCTTCCCTGCTATGTTGCACCAGTATACGCCTATGCCGGGTGCGACAGCTAATCCAGTAGTGGCCCCACCTCCTCTGACAGCCCTCCACAGAGCTTCAGGGCCTTGCTGCACCTATGCACTCCTGCTCCCTGCTTGGCAGTGGATTGAACAGTGGCTTTGCTCCCTCCAGCAAGCCTCCATAGAGCTACTTGGCCCTGCTGCATCCATGCATGCCAGCTCCTAGCCAAGCAGCAGCTTTGCATCTCTTGAGAGGCCTTGGCAGAGCTGTTTGACCACCAACCCCCCTTATTCCACACCTAGGCTCACCTGTTTCCAGCCCAAAAGCTGGTTGGGAAGTATACCACCCCTTGGGAGAGACAACCTCAGAGCTGCATGCCCACGCCTGGCCTGATAGCTGGTTGGGCAGCAACTCTGCACCTTAGACCACCAAACAGCCTGTTGGCCCTCTGCACTTGCACATGCCTGGCCCAACGACCATCCCAGAGTCTCTGCCCTCAGCAAATCAGTGCCAGTGCTGGCACAAACTCCTGCTATCTAGACTGAAGCATTTGTAAACATTGCTGAAGAGGATTACAACGGAAGAAACTGCACAGAGACTGTGCTACTGAGTCTGCCCCAAACCAAAGCCGATGCAACATACCCACAGACACCCTAGGACCCACCTACAGGAGAAAGTAATTTCTACATAATCTATTCCAGAAAGATGGGAAAGGCGACTACTTCATTAGATGCACAAATATCAACATAGGAACACAAGAAACGTGAAGCAGCAGGAAACAGGATGCTCCCAAAGGGACACAATAAGTTTCTAGTAACAGACACCAAAGGACAGTTACAAAATGACTGTAAAGAAGTTTCAAATAATGATCTTAAGGAAACTCAAAGATATATAAGAGAACATAAATAATCCAATGAAACCAGGAAAACAGTTTATAATCTGAATGAGAAATTTAAAAAGAAAGCTATCATAAAAAAGAACCAAACAGAAATCTCGAAGCTGAAGAATTCATTGAATGAAATTAAAAATAAAATTGAGAGCTTCAACAACAGACTAAATCAAGTAGAAGAGAGAATTTCTGAACTTAAAGACAGATCTTTTGAAATAATCCAGTCAGAGGGAATAAAAAGAAAAATAAAACAGAATTTAAAAAGAAAATAGAATTAAAAAAGAATGAAGAAAGCCTACAAAATGGATGGGACACCATTAAGTGAACAAATACTCAAATGATAGGTGTTCCAGAGGGAGAAAAGATGGAAAAAGGCACAGAAAACCCTATTTATTAAAACAATAGGTTAGAAACTATCCAAATGTTGGGAGAGATAT
Source organism: Galeopterus variegatus (assembly GCF_000696425.1). Lineage (NCBI taxonomy): Eukaryota > Metazoa > Chordata > Mammalia > Dermoptera > Cynocephalidae > Galeopterus > Galeopterus variegatus. The sequence goes on from NW_007727296.1 coordinate 156,181, forward strand.
GGGCATTTAGACTCAGGAAACTCAAAGTTCCCCAATTAGCCTTAACCCAAAATATCTAAAAGCTGCAGGAGAAAAACGACAAGTCACATATAAGGGAATTTCCATTAGATTATCAGCAGATTTCTCAACAGAAACATTGCAGGCCAGGAGAGAATGGGATAATATATTCAAAGTGCTGAAAACAATCAGTCAAGAATACTTTATTCAGTAAAGCTATTGTTCAGAAAAGAGGAATAAATAAAGACCTTCTCAGACGAGCAAAAGCTGAAGGAATTCATCACCACTAGGCCAGCCTTACAGGAAATGCTTAAGGAAGTGCTACAACTGGAAATGAAAAGATCATCATTACTATCATGAAAACTCAAAAAAGTACAAAACTCACCAGTAGAGTAAATTCATCATTCAAACTCAGAATACTCCAGTGAGTTAGTGATGCTATATAAATCCTTCAGTCCTTTGGCATGAAGGTTGAAAATCAAAATGGTCCAAAAACTGACTGCTACAATTAGTGGCTAGGGAACATGTAATAGATACAAGCATAAATGAAGGCAACAAAAATACAAATAGTGTGTGTGTAGGGAAGTCTAGAGCATTTTTTTTTTGTCTTTTGTCTTTTTTCCGTGTCCGGCAATGGATCGCAACCCTCAGTGTTGCCCCCGTACTGGACCGGGGACCGGCAACGGGATTGCAACCCTCGGTGTTGCTCCCGCGCCTCGCTCAGCCAGTGAGCGGGAGCCGGTCTGTACGTGGGATCCGAACCCTCGGGCGGGAGCGCCGCCACGCTTCCCAAGCGGCGCACCCAGTGCGCCACCGGGCCGGCCCATAGAGCATTTTTATGTGACCAAAGTTAAGTTGCTATCAGCTTAAAATAGTCTATTTTAACTACAAGACTCTTTATGTTAGCACCAAGCTAACAACAAGAAAGAAATTACAGCAGAAACACATATGAGAAAGAGAAAGAAAACAAAGCTTAGAACCACAGAAAATCAACAACCCACAGAGGTACATAACAAGAGAAAAACAAAAGGACTAAGGATCTACAAAACGACCAGAAAGCAATTCACAAAATGGCAGGAATAAGTTCTCTTATATCAATAATAACCATGACTATAAATGGGCTGAACTCTCCAATTAAAAGATATAGAGTGGCTGAATGGATTAAAAAAAAGACCCAATGATATACTGCTTACAAAAGACTCACCTAACTATTAAAGATAAACATAGATTGAAAGTGAAGGGCTGGAAAAATATATTCTAGGCAAACAGAAACAAAAAGCAAGTGAGAGTAGCCATATGTACATCAGATAAAATAGGCTTTAAATAAGAACTGTAAAAAGAGACAAAAAATGTCATTAAACAGTGATAAATGGATCAATTCAACAAGTGGATATAACAATTGTAAATATATATGCACCCAACATAAGAACACCCATATATATATGAAGCAGGTATTATTAGACCTAAGGGGAGATATAGATTGCAATTCAATAAGAGTAGGGGACTATCAACACTCTGATTTCAATAATGAACAGATTATCTACAGAGAAAATAAACATCTGACTTAAGCTGCACAGAGACCAAATGGACCTTACAGACATTTAGAGAATGTTCCCTCCAACAGCTGCAGAATACATATTCTTCTCAACTGCACATGGAACATTCTCCAGTATAGATCATATGTTAGGCCACAAAACAAGTCTACACAAAGTTAAAAGGATAGAGATCATATCAAGTGTCTTTTCTGATCACAATGATATAAAACTAGAAATCAACAAGGAAAACTTTAGAAACTTTACAAATACATGGAAATAAACTAACATGCTTCTAAACAACCAGTGGGTCAATGAAGAAATTAAAAGGGAAATTAAAAAATTTCCTTGAGATAAGTGCAAATAGAAACACACGATACCTAAACTTATGGAGCAGGGAAAAAGCAATTCTAAGAGGAAAATTTATAGCAATAAATGCCTACATCAAAAAAGAAAGATTCCTAATAAATAACCTAACAATGCACCTAAAGGAACTAGAAAAACAACAAATTAAAACCAAAATTGTCAGAAGGGAAGAAATAATAAAGCTCAGAGCAGAAATAAATGCAATAGAAACTAAACAACAACAACAAAAAACCAATTTAAAAGATTGGCAAAATGAAGAATTGGTCTTTTGAAAAGATAAATAAAATTGACTAACCTTTACCTAGACTAACCATGAAAAAAAGAGAAAGCTCAAATAAAATCAGAAATGAAAAAGGAGACAATACAACTTAGACCACAGAAATATAAAAAATCTTAAGAGACTATTATGAACAACTATATGTCAGCAAATTTGATAACACAGAAGAAATGGATAAATTCCTGGACACTTGTAATCTACCAAGATTAAGGTATGAAGAAGTAAAAAATCTAAATAGACTAATAGCAAGTAAGGAAATTGAATCAGTAATACAAAGTCTTCCATCAAAGAAAAGCCCAGGTGCTGATGACTTCACAGCTGAATTTTACCAAACATTTAAAGGAGAACTAATACTAATTTTCTTTAGATTATTCCAGAAAGTTGAAGAAGAAGGATCAGTTCTTAATTCATTTTATGAAGTCAGCTTTACTCTGATTTCAAAACCAGACAAGCACATGACAACAACAAAAAGAAAATTACAGGCCAAAATTCCTAATGAACAGAGATGCAAAGATTCTCAACAGTATACTAACAAACCAAATCCAGCTGTGCATTAATAAAATCATTTACTATGACCAAGTGGGATTTATTGCAGGGATGCAATGAGGGCTTAACATATGCAGTCAATAAATGTGATACACCACACTAACAGGAAGAAAGACAAAAACCACATGATCATTTCAGTTGATGCAGAAAAGGCATTTGATAAAATTCAACATTCCTTCATGATAAAAACTCTTGGAAATCTGGCTATGGAAGGTATGTACCTCAAAACAATAAGGGCCATATATGATGAACACATAGCTAACATCCTACTGAATGGGGAAAATCTGAAATCTTTTCCTCTCAGATCAGGAACAAGACAAGGATGCCCACTTTTGCCACTTCTATTCAACATAGTACTGGAAGTCTTAGACAGCTATCAGACAAGGGAAAGAAAAGGCATCTAAACTGGAGAGGAAGATGTCAAACTGTCCCTGTTTGCAGATGACATGATCTTATATATAGAAAATCTTAAGGACCCCACAAAAGCTATTAGGACGAATAAACAAATTTAGTAAAGTTGCAGGGTACAAAACCAACATATATGTCAGTAGCATTTCTATATACTAATGATGTAGTATCTGAGAAAGAAATCAAGTCAACAATTGCCTTCACAATAACTACCAAAAAAAACAAAAACAAAAACAAAAAAAACCAAAAAAACAAACCTAGGAATAAACTTTTCTAAGGAGTTGAAAGACCTCTATATTGAAAACAAAACTTTAAAGAAAGAAATTGTAGAGTACACAAATAAATGGCAAGATATCCCGGGTTTGTGGATTAGAAGAATCAATATTGTTAAAATGGCTATTCTATCCAAAGTGATCTACAGAGTTAATGCAATTCCTATCAAAATACCAATGACATTCTTCATAGAAATAAACAATTCTTAAATTCATATGGAACCAAAAAAAGACACTGAATAGCAAAAACAATCCTGAGAAAAGTTAACAAAGCTGGAGACATCATACTACTTGATTTTAAATCATACTACAAAGCATTTGTAATCAAAAGTGCATGGTATTGGCATAAAAACAGACACACAGACCAATGGAATGAATAGAGAGCCCAGAAATAAATTCATGCACCCACAGCTAACTGATCTTTGATAAAGGTGCCAAGAATATATATTGGGGAAAAGACAGTCTCTTCCTTAAATGGTGTTGGGAAAACTGGATATCCACATGCAGGAGGAGGAGACTAGACCTCTACCTCTCACCATATACAAAAATCAACTTGAAATGCATTGAAGATTTAAATGTAAAACCCAAAACTATGAAACTACTGGAAGAAAACATAGGGGAAATGAAAACATGGGGCTGGGCAAGGAATTTTTAAATAAGACTTCAAAAGCACAAGCAATAAAAAGCCAAAATAGACAAGTGGGGTTACATCAAACTAAAAAGCTTTCACACATCAAAGGAAACTGTTGGGCCGGCCCGGTGGCGCACTGCTACAGTGTGGCGCTCCCGCCGAGGGTTCGGATCCCACATACAGACCGGCCGCTCACTGGCTGAGCGAGGAGCGGGCGCAACACCAAGGGTTGCGATCCCGTTGCCGGTCCCGGTCCGGTACCGGCGTGACACTGAGGGCTGCGATCCGTTGCCGGTCACGAAAAAAAGACAAAAAGGAAAAATAAAAAATAAAAATAAATAAAAAGCTTTCACACATCAAAGGAAACTGTTAACAGAGTGAAGAGACAACCTATAGAATGGGAGAAAATATTTGCAAACTATACATCTGACAAAAGGGTTCATATCAAGAATATATGAGGAACTTAAATAACTCAACAGCAAAATATCAAGTAACCCAATTGAGAAATGGGCGAAGGATCTTAATAGACAGTCCTTAAAAGAAGACATACAGGTGGACAACAGGCATGCGAAAAAATGCTCAACATCACTAATTATCAGGGAAATGCAAATCAAAACAACGAGTTGCCACCTCACTCCAGATAGAATGGGTGTTGTCAAAAAGACAAAAAAGAAAAGTGTTGAGAAGGATGTGGAGAAAAGGAAACACTGGCACACTATTGGTGGGAATGTAAACTTGTACAGCCATTATGGAAAACAGTATGGAGGCTCGTCAAAAAATTAAAATTAGAACCACCATATGACCCAGCCATCCCACTACTGGGTATATACCTAAAGGAAACAAGTCAGTATGCTGAAGAGATATCTGCACTCCCTTGTTTGTTGAAGCACAGTTTGCAATAGCCAAGGTGTGGAATCAACCTGTGTCCAACATAGATGAATGTGGTATATATACACAATGGAATACTATTCAGCCATAAAAAAGAATGAAATCCTGTCATTTGTGGCAACGTGGGTGGACTTGGAGGTTATTATGTTAGGTAAGCCGGGCACAGAAGGGCAAATACCAGAAGACCTCACTCATATGTGGAACCTAAAAAAATAAAATAAAATAAAAAAGCGAATATTACAGAGGCAGAGAGTAGAACAGTGGTTACCAGAGACTGGGGAAGGGAGTGGGGAAGGGAAAACAGGGAGAGGTTGGCCAACAGGTACAAAGTCACAATGAGATAGGAAGAATAATTTCTGGTGCTCTATTGTATAGTAGGGTGACTGTGGTTAACAGTTAAGTTTTGTATATTACAGAATAACTAGAGGAGAAGCTTTTGAATGTTCTCGTCACAAAGAAATGATAAATGCGTGAAACGATGGATACACTAACTACCCTATATACTAATACATATATAATATATGTATTATGCTATATAATACATATATATAACATATATATGTATCAAAACATCAGATTGAACCCCATACAATCACAATATGTCAATTAAAAAAAATCTAAGGAAATGCTTTGAAATGTAGAGATTTATAGACAAAGTTATTTATTGGAGTATTACTTATAATAGCAAAAACTGAGAACTACTTAATGTTTGACATGAGGGAAATAGTCAATCGATGGAATATTTATATTGTGGATATATTTTTAAGGTCACAAGAAAACGTTTGTGACAGACTGCTAGGTTAAAAAAGGAGGATGCGAAATTGTATGTACCATGTGAGCTCACGTATGGAGCTGTATGGGGGGTTTGAATAGCTAATGCTTCCAGAAATGAATATTGGAGTCAGATCTGAATCTAAATCCTGGCTCTGCCACGAGCCCTAGGTCTTTGGGCCAGGTATCCAGTGTAACTGAGCCTCTGTTGTCTTATTTGTTGTCTTATTAAATGGGAATAAAATTAGACCAAGCCTCTTAGGGCAGCTGTGAGAACGAAACGTAGAAATATGCATGTGTAAAGTGCTTAGCACAATGCTTGCCTGGCACTAGATACCATTAGGTAAATGATTATGATTATTATTAGAAGCCAGGAATTATTACAAAGAGATAATGGTGGTTCGGTTTGTACAAAGGGATTAAAGATTTTTTTCTTTGTGTTCTTCTGCGTTTTCCAAATTTTCATGATGGGAATTTATTGCTTTTATAGTCAAAAGAAAAGTTTACATTAAAAAGCAATACAGGAGCCTGCGTTTTTTAAAAAAGCTACCTGTGAAGCAGATGCCTGAGCTGCAGGTGAGATGCTGTCACGGTCAGGCAGCACATCCGGGTCTGGATCAGGTTTGGCCTGCCTGCAAGCTGCTATGTCTGTACCTTTGTCCAGGAATGAAGAGGAAATGGATGTCTTAGTTGAATCTCTTCGATGGCGTATCCTGGGCTTTCTTTTAGAATGTTCTCTCAATCTCATCTTCAACCACAACATTTTATGATTGTGAGAATATGTTAAAATAAGGCTCCTGTAACCATCTTACCTGTAGACACCCTGTAAGTTGGGATTTTGTTCAGCAGCAGGTACTAGAAAACCTGACGGATACTTGCTTAAATATTGAAGGGAGTATATTTGTCTCTGGCAGAAAGAAGTCCAGGATTGGCCTGTGGCTCAGACTATCACTGAAGAGCCAGGCTTTCCCTCTCTTTTCTGTTCTGCCAGCTTTATCAACTACTTCCACTGCCCTCAGGCCTTGCATGAGCATTCCAGACAGGACAAGGACAAAGCCAGTGTTGCAGCCCTGGCAGGCTTGCATTCCCATACCCTTGGCCAGGACTGAGTCCCAGGCACTTCCAGTGGCAAGGCAGTCTGGGAAGCTGGTGTCTGTAGTAGAGGACAGCAAGTGGAGAGGATGTTGACCGAATCAACCTATGATATCCTCCATATAGCCTCAGTCTACTACACTGAGATTTGGGGTCATACATGGATTTATGAAGTTAGGTGCCGAATATGGTTCAATGTAACTAGAACAGTAACATATACATATGTGTCTGGAGTGTTTATCTCAGTAGAGAAGTTAGCACTGGAAGGATCCCGCAGTTAGATGACATTAAATAGTGTGGGAACTGAGCTTAAAGAGGAAAGTGGATTTGCGTAAGGAAGGATGCAATTCAGGTTGATGGGTGGCAGAACTAGGATTGGAATTCAGTTTTTATTGCTTTCATAAAGTCAGGCTACTGTTCTTTCCAGTTCATCTCCGCATCTTATAAAAGTAGACATAAATCACTCATCACTTTTCTTAAAGTGATACAAATTTAGAGCTGCATAGCTGCTTCTGGGTTTCCAGTGAAGGTGCTGGGTGCTGAGTGTTATTAAGCTGAGTGCTAGAGTTGGGGATGGGAGTCATTTCAATAATAGATGAGTCTGTGTGATGATGCCAGATGAGACCACTAATCTGTGGTGTTGAGAGACTGTGCTTGTGAACCCAAATATCTTGCCAAGACTTGGCTGTTAGAATAGGAAACAGCCACCTGCTTGCAGCCAAAGTCCACAGACCCTTCAATATTTGGATAAAAATTGTATCCATCTCCATTGGCTGTGACTTAGGATGTCTTAGACTCATGAACTCATCAGGACTCTGAATAACTTTGGAGAAGCTGAGATAATATCTTTCTCCCCCCTTCATATTAGGTGTTGCTGTGATTCACAAGTCCTTGTGACCCAAACTCCCACTGCCAGGAGGTGGAGGAAGGAGTGGGAGCTGCCTGTGATTCAGCACGACAGGACCATGACTGGATTCAACTTACTGGGAGGATCTGTGGTGGTACGAGAACCACCCTCAGACATGGCAGCCTGCTGTCGTCCGTCACAGCGTGGATGCCGGGGACCCACTCCCTGCTCCTTCCCTGAGGTGCTTCGACCTCCGTCCTGAGCAGTGGGGTTCCTGACAGCCCCAGCAGCACCTTTGGGCTTTTTTGGGTCTTTCTACAGGGACAACAGAGAGCCTAGAATGTGTGTGGGTGTATGTGTGTGTAGAACATGGTGTTTCACTAAGTTGTGTGGGGATGTGTGACAGCCTACTGGATTTCTTTACTACTGATCCTTTTGCTATGCTGAACATCAAATCACAGAAACCTCTTTTCTGGATTTGTCCCATGGGGACTCCGAGACTACTAAAGCTGCTGTCTTCTGGAGGGACACCTGGACAGGCTGGGAATGTCCAGAAATAACCAGTGAGAGGGGCCGTCCTTAGACTGTGCCTACATATGTGACTCTACTACTGTAACTTTGCAGAAGAGCTGGGGCATTCTCAAAGCTGCACCATGTCCTCTGTGCGCTAGACTGGGGACCAAGTGGGTTCCCTGTGCTCCTCAGCTGGTCTTTCTTCCTTGGGCTGTCCTCCAGGAAGCAGATGAGAACTGCTCAGTCTTCACATCTGGGCTGTTGGTCTTTGATGTTGTGGATTCCAGATTTGGGAGATTTTGTGTCTCTTCAGCTGGGAAAAATAGCTCTTCAGAGAAGCCCCAGGTAACACACTGGAGAAAAAAATATACAAGAGAAAGCAAAAACAAAAAACCAAAGTGGTAAGGATTCAGTCCTGCCCATAACGGTCTCAGAGAAGGATCCTACTTCTGGGTTTTCTCAGGACAGGACCGTCCCCCGTTTGTGCTTATTATCTAGGCTTAATTATTCATAGTGCCCCATTTTACTCAAAAGTGTTCTGGTTTGGAGGATAAGTAAAAGGCCACCCTCCCTCCAAACCCAAAGACAGGTTTGTCCCTATGTGGGATTGGGTCATTTGTGGTTCAGGTGGACATGGATGACTTCAAAGGAATATACCAGCTGGAGCTGGCCCTTGACACCTTGTGACTATTGTCAAGTCTGTCTGATATCCTTGTCTGTCTTTCCGTGTGCTTTCCCCTATTCCAGGGTCTGTATCTTCTCTTCAACCCCCAGGATCCCCCACCCCCCTTGCTTTCCCTGTAGGGGAGGAGATGATGATGGGCCCTGGATTTGAGTTCTCTTTCAGGGATACTTGAATTTTAAAAGAGGAGCTTGATGAGAACTTTGCTAATTCATAGGTAAAAATTATTAATGATAGAACTTCAAACATCTGGGGCGTGGTATTTGAAGGTGCATGGAATCATTTGCATTAAAAAAGGAAGCTTAAAGCTGTTCTGCTCCTAAACTAGCAAATTGCTTATGTTGGAATTTCTGTCATGAGAAGAGGAGATCTTGTGTCTGGAGAACAGTCTCATACCTTGGGGACATTTTAACCCTAGGTCTACCTACAAGAAGCCAAGGGGCTTTATAGACCCTGATAATGGACTTCTGACATAACTGGGCTACTTCCAAGCAGACACTGCAAGAGACTGGCATCCTTCCACCCCCGCCCCTGTGGCTAGAAACCCAAGAGTCTTTCCAGCCACTTGGCCATTTTGTATATTTACTGTACATTTATTATGCACTAAATGCATAACTCTCCTGAAGATGAAACCTCTCTTTCTGGTGTTAAGCAGATTTTATTTCAGCAATACATTTGGAGAGCACCAAGGCACTCAGAATTTTTAGTAGTCTGGGGAAGAGACTAAAATATTCAGCTTTGGTAGGCCCAGAAGAAATGTCTCTAAAGGAAGCAAGGCATGCTTAAGTTGGGCGCTCTGGTCTACCCAGCAGTGGGGATAACTGTGGTTTCAGAGCTCTGCCTGGTTGTGGGTTGTAAGCTGATGGAATGAGCAAATGTCCCTCCTCTCTCTCTGAGGAAGTTTGGGATGGGTTTGGGTGTGTGTGGGGGCGTGGGGGGCGGAGGTGAGGTAGGGACTGGGGTCTGGTGTATGCTATTCATACAAGCTCTTGATTTCACATCAAAGATGAATTCCCCATTTCCTCTGCCATCACCAAGAAGCTGGATTTTCATGATTATGTGGGGGAAGCTATTTTTTGTGTGTCATCTTCCCAGAAGGGGTCCCTCCCTTGAAAGCTAGCCAGCCTTGTTTTCTGCTTTTGGATTTTTGCTACTGGTACCACCTCACCTCTCTGTTCCTAGGAAGCACTGCCTCTGCTGGTAGTGCTGCTGAGGCCATGTTCATTTCATCCTCATGTGTCCTTTCTCATGGGGACTAGAACACTGGTACGTCATCACCAGAAAGCCAATCTGCTCTAGCTGCCCTCAGATGCCATCCTAAAAACTGCTGTCTCTTTATCACCAGGTACGAGTCTCTCTCCACAGTGGACACAACAGACTTGTTTTCAAGTCTGTGCTGGTCACGTGGTAGGTGAAACCTATTCTCACCCCTATTAGTTTGATGCAGCTTTACAGTGGCATATCTGAAATCTGATTGCAGAGGTGAAATGCTATTTAGCCCCAAGGTTAGAAGCAGCTTAGACGCCACTTGGATACTGATTTAGACAACATAGAAGTCAGATTCTGAATTCCAAAGTTATTTCTCATAAGTACCCAATGGCATCTCTCCATCTAAAAAGTTGCAGTATTATGCAAATGAAAGTGACCTCATTTTCTGCTATGCAATAAGAATACATAATTCTATTTCGTGACAAACCAGTTGCAATATCCCCTAAGATGCTTTTTAAGCTGTCTTACTTTGATATCTGTTGTGTAATGTTTGTATATTTCTGAGCCAGGTTGTTTCAAAGATTGCCTTTTTATAAAACTGAAGCTATAGCTTTCAGGCTAAACTTTTAATGTAGGTATTTTTATAAGATAATTTTTCAAGATATTTGAATCGCTTTTTATTGTCTGTGATAAAATGTTATGTTCTGTATGTCATTCTCTCTCAAACATAGTCCGTGCCTGTTGCTTTCTTCCCTTTACTTTTCACTCTCCAAAAGCGGATTTTTCAGTAGCTCCAGGTAGATGAGTCTTCTTTTTTTTTTTTTTTTTTTTTTATACCATATTCAAGGGAGACTGCTGAATTTAAAAGCACAGTCACGGGCCGGCCCGGTGGCGCACTACTATATTGCGCCGCTTGGGAAGTGTGGCGGCGCTCCCACCGAGGGTTCGGATCCCACATACAGACCGGTTCCCACTCACTGGCTGAGCGAGGTGTGGGAGCAACACCGAGGGCTGCAATCCCGTTGCCGGTCCTGGTCCGCTACGGGGGCGACACTGAGGGTTGCGATCCGTTGCCGGACATGGAAAAAGACAAAAAAAATAAAAAAATAAAAAAAAATAAAAGCACAGTCACTGGTGTTGCTTGAATTGCTGGGGACTAATGATAAACCTGACTCAGCACTGACCCATCTATATTGCTTGTGCTTTTTTTTTTTTTTTTTTTTTTTTTTTGAGTCTGCTTTCTGCAGGAGTGAGGCTGGCTTGGCTCATCTGATGGTGGCTCTCACTGTCTGGCACTGAGCCTGGCACTCTGTGGTGTAGAGAAAGGCTTGCCCTCCAGCACATACTTGCAGAGTTTCCAAGGTCTAGCAGAACATTCCTCATTCTCTTCTGTCCCCTTGTCCTTCTGAAGCTTCTGATAGCTCAAGGCCTTTGCTGCCAGATGATACCCATTTTGGAAGCATCTTGTTTCTGAACTTTAAAAGAGGGCTCAACCCTCCATTAAGAATGTGTTAAACATGTGCTTTGCAGATGCTCACACTATACTTACAACTTGTTTCTTGAGCTGTGTCTACATTCCAGGCTCTGTTTTGTGTATTTATCTGCCATTAGCTTCCTGTGTTTTTTTAGAAATCTTTATTATTGTTGGGACAGGTGCCATTTAAATTTCCTCCATGCTCCCCACGCTACCTACTTGGACCAAGTTGGGAGGTTGAGCAAACATATTCCAGTTAGCTAGAGTTTCTAAGGCTCTGTTTGCCTGGAGAAGCAAGGAGGTTGGAATGTATTTTTTTTTAAAAAGTGTTTGCACTATTTAGAGTCCTAAGCCCCTCATGTTCAGCTGTGCTGTGTATCTACTGAAAAGCAGGAGAGCTGGCAGCACTTCCAACATTTGGGAATGGAAGAGGCTTATTCCACAGAGGATAATCACAACCTCATGGCCCCTGTATAACTTTCGTCGTGGAACTCAGTGACTCATGGGGACAGTGTCAGCCACAGCAGGAATGCATAGGACTGTGGCATTTGCAGAAACAAATTGCCTTAGTGCTATGCTCCTGCCTTTAAAAGTTAAGAGATTGTAAATTATTTTTCCCTCTTTTCAGTGGCAATAAAAGACCCTTGTTGGACTTTTGTTTAATTTTTATATGCTGTGTAAAATTTTTATTTGAAAGAAAATTCAAGACACTGAATGTGTATGTCCGTGTGGGTGCTCTGTCCCTGTGGTTGTCACAGGCAGTCAGACTTGATACTGACACCCTGTACAACATATTGCATAGGTAAGGTCCTTGATCTGGTATTTTCTGCATGGATGTTAGGGACCATATATCTTGTAAAAGAACACTTGTTACATGCTTGATCAATTACAGTAATAGCTGAAGAAACATTTCCCCCAATGTATTATTTTAACAAGAATCATGTCTATTTTCCCATACTTTAATTTTAATAAAAGCTGACCTGTGTAAACCTTTCTCAGTATTTCTTTCTGTAGTCCAGGCTCTCCATTATGTCACAGATGTGAAAAAGACTTATTCCTGCATGTGTTCAGATTAAAAAAATTTTCTTTTTAAGGTCTGACAGACAGGGTCTGGGTTCCTTTGGTCTGTCACCAAAGCAGCACTAGATCCACAGAGACCTTCTTCAGTGAGGCGCAGGGAGAACAGTCCCTCCAGTGGGTGTTAAGTGGTGTGGGCAACTGCTGGCTTATCACTGGGAATCACTGGCACTCAGAGCTGAAGGTAGGACGGCTAGCTCAGCGGGGCATCACCATTCAGTAGGTGGGCCTCTTATGAAGTGGCCAGGATGCTTGGCTTGGCTATGACTTCTCAAAGCTTCCTGCTCAGAGACCTGGGCTCCCCCTCTGGTTAACAAACCAGGCAGTCTCAGACCCCTTCAGGATGTCAGTGGCTCTGTCCTGTCCAGGTGACAGATGGTGAGTACAGAGGGGTCAGGCTCATCTTCAAGCCCAAGAGGTCCAGGGTACAAGTGGGAACCTCTTGGCCAAATTCCTCATATCTGGGAAAGTAAATTTTGAATTCTAGAGGGCACAACTTAACTTACTCTGCATGCCCAGTGCCTAGTGCTTGGTTGGCACTCTAGAAATATTTATGGAAGAAGGAAGGCAGGCCTGCGAGCAGGGCTTGCATGGTGGTCCCTTCCCTCCTCCACCTCCTCTCCCCTCCTCCACCTCCTCTCCCCTCCTCCACCTCCTCTCCCCTCCTCCACCTCCTCTCTCCTCCCCTGGGCTGGCTTCCTCCGTAGCCTTAGTTCGTTCACCCTTGCCGGTGAATAGAGAATGAGAGGCTGGTGTCATGCCGCTTGCCCTTTGCATCCGCAGAGCAGCGACCCTGTTGAGCAGGATGAGGTCAGCCCTCTTTGAGCCCCACCACAGCCTGCTGGGCAGGCAAGCAGGAATTTGTGTCCCCCTGGCATGGAGGAGGCTCAGAGAAGTGAATCCATTTATCTGAGGGCATGTTGGAAGTGAGCAGTGGAGCAGACCCAGATAGAACCCACCTGTTTTGACCCACAATAGAGTTTGAGAATCAGCCCAAGAAGAGGACTCAGGTTGCAGTCGTTTTAGTGATCACAGCAGCTAGCATTTATTGTGCAATTACCGTGTGCCAGGCCCTGCGCTGAGCACTTTAATTCCAGTCATCTCCATGACACCTCCTCGAGGCAGATGACAAAATGACACTCTGCCTATTCACGGAATCATGGGTCAATTAACAGACCCTTGAGCAGAGACACAGGCCCCTCCTCCTACCGAGGCTGCTTGCTGAGGTGTGTCACCCTCAGACTCTGGAGGTACATTCTTGAGCTAGGAGGTCCCAGTGTCTGGCCCTCAAGGGCAGGCAGTGAGGCAGGGTCCATAGCCAGGCTGGAGACCCACTCTGTGGCTGACATGCTGAGGGCCCACCCACTCTGCACCTTGCCTCTGAGAGGGCCCTGGTGGGGGACTGAGGCTCACAAGCATTTTGGCCCAGCACACACACCTTTTCCTCCCCTTCACTCTGTTGGCCTGGTTTCTCCTTACCCAGGGGAAGTTCCAGAGTAAAGTCATAATTGGTAGCTTTTGTACCAACTTATTTTTCTACAGTTTACAAATAGGGTCTTTTGACCCTAACGAGCTATTTTAATAAAAAATCTTTTTTTCTTGTCTACTTCTTGTGATTTTCACTATACTCCCCCTTTCTGCCCAGGCAGCTTTCCCCCTAATGCTCTGGGGTCAGTGCCCATGGGAAGTCGTACCTGGCTGGAATTTTAGACATTGTCAAATGCAGCCCCTGTATTTGCATGGGGGGAGACGGGTCTGGAGCTGTAGAAAGGCAGCTGGAGGTTGTTCATGGGTAGTTTCTAAGTGGCCCTTTCTCTAGACCACAGGCAACTCCACAGCTGCGTATTAGTGCCTGAGGCAGAGCCAAGTCCCCATCGGCCCAGTGGAGGCTCCTGGGTCCAGCCTGCTACTCCTGGGGTGGCTCTGGGGCTGAAGGAAGGCAGTGATTGCAGGCCTGAGGGCCATGACCTTTTCTGGAGCAGAACAGAGAGGAGAGATGGTCCTGTCATGGCATGGCTGGTCTCTGAGACTCCTGCCCTGTGGTCACTCAGCTTCAAAGGCTGCTTCAAGCTCCCAGGGTCATTAGAGGCTCTTCTCAGGTGTCAGAATCATCTATCGGCCTAGGGTAGAAGGAGGTACTGTTCACGGCTGTGTCACCTGCAGGGTATTCTTTTCCCTCTCTGGTCCTCATCTGTAAAAGGGGGGTCTGTGTCCTTATCAGCATGTATTCTACTTGCCAGGTCCTGTTCTTGCTTCCACTTGACTGGCAAAGGGACAAGTCACAGAGAGGCTAAGGGACAGGAGGAGTTGGGCTTGAATCCACATCTTCTATGGTAATATTTTTGGCCACTATGCTGCACATGTTTTTAATCCCTTAGGCCACTGTGCCCTGACAATAAACGCACGTGATGAAGATGTTTTGACTAATCCCCTAATTGTAAACTTAATAAGGGCTGGAAAATTTGGCTTTAGATCTCTTTCCTTTCCTTGGTTTTCCTTCCCTTCCAACTCCTGGTTTCCAGCTGCCTGTAGGAGAGACCCCACCATCTTTCCCAGTGTTGGGGATCTTTCATTCTCCCTTCTCAATATGTTCAACACACAGTCATCCCTTCAACAAAAAAAATATTCCATGTCTGTGCTGTGCATTGTGCTGCGTACTTCAGATGTAACTGCCAACAGAGCAGATGGTCCTTGTGGACGTGGAGGTTAGAGTTTCATAAGGGGCACAGAGAGGTAAACCAGCATGGCATGCTAGTGGGGCTGCGGTGATGGAGGAGGGAGAAACAGAGAGAGAGAGACTGAGAGAGAGAGAGAGAGGGGGGGGGAGAGAGAGAGGGGGGGGGGGG
>NW_007727296.1:171621-266610 GCF_000696425.1 Galeopterus variegatus
CAGCATGGCATGCTAGTGGGGCTGCGGCGCTGGAGGAGGGAGAAACAGAGAGAGAGAGACTGAGAGAGAGAGGGGGGGGGGGGGGGGGAGAGAGAGAGAGAGAGAGAGTTACAGTGAGCAACAGGGAGACCGTCAGACAGGCACACATGGACCTGGACAGAGCCAGAGGAGAGATACCACCCTTCAGAAATAAGTGGCAAAGAGAGAGACAGAGGGCAAGAATCATTTCTTAAAATGGCAGAAGACAGGTTAGCATGGCGGTTGAGATCAGAAGCTTCAGAGCCTGGAGACTTAAGTTCAGACCCGAGCCCAGGCAAGGTGACCATGTATCTTTGAGAATCTCTTTCCCTTGCAGACCCAGTGCCCTGATCTGTGAAACAGGGATGATATGCCAGTTTTGTGAACTTGTAGAGAAGAAGATGAGAAGCCCCTAAAACATAGAGAGCAGCCCCTTGAAGCCCCAGGAGGAGGGTGCAGCCCTTGGGAGAAAGAGATGAGGGAATGGGCATTGGGTGAGCAACTAGTAATGTTGGCCACAGTCAAAACTCCTCTTAGCCTCCTGTCTCTGAATGCCATGTGGCTTCCTCTCCACCAGTCAGTATGGACTTTGCCTTCTTGGATCCAGAAGTCCCCATCTTTTTGTGCCATCTTCCAGCATCTTTCCCTGCAGGTTATTTTGACTGGACACTGGCCATTTGCAGGGCTCCTTGTCAGTGAGTGCTATTGATGCTCCCTATGCACCTGGCATCTGCTGAGGGGATACAGAGGGCTGGGCAGGGAGCGCTTCCTCTCAGGGCCCCGCTCCGGCCATCTTCCTGCCTCTCTTTGGCATCAAGGGTGGATGTCCCTCTTGCAGGATAAGTGAGAAATCCTAAGCAATGGAGACCTTTAGGAGCCCATTGCCAAGGCTCTAGGGACAGCTCATTTGCCAGCTGTGAAAGTTTTCCTGAAGTGCTGATTGAGGAATCTATCAGCTAGAAGATCTATGACCTTTATCTCAAGAATGACCCATCTGTGTGGCACCGTAAATCCTTCTGAGCTGCAAACTGGGAGGTGGAGGTGGGTGAGATTTGGAGTTGGGCTCTTGGAGGCAATTTTCCCAACTCCTTTGTCCTCCTGTCCTCCAGGACATCCTCAAATTTAATGGCAGCCCATCAAATGGTGTCCTGAGCTGAGCTGGGCCGAAGGAGGTCCCAAAATGATGAGGACAGCCTGGCTGCCAAGGGGTTGTCCTAGGTCTGTTCTTACCAGGTGTGGTTCTGATTCCAGCCTTGGCATGGTGTGGGGAGGGAGGAATATCTGAGCTGGAGTGGCTAAACCTTGCCCTGTACTTCATAAGAAGGATGTGAGGCAGTGTGGAGAGGTAGTGAGAACTGGAAGATCTAGACTCAAAGCATCATCTGACAATACAGTGTAATGGTTAAGGGCACAGGCTCTGAGTTTGTGGGTTTCAATTCCTGGCCACCGATTACTAGCAGTGAGACCCTGGTGATAAAAACAGGCCCTGCTAGGACAGACAGGTCAGCACAGGTGTCACACTCCAGGGGTGAGGGATCACACACTCTAAGGGAGCTAACAGCTCTGAGAGACTCCCCCGTCTGGGCCTCACCTCCACCTTCAAGCAGCAGCCTGGATCTGAAGTGTGGGGGTGCAGGAGAAAGGCTGAGACTTCAGAGGGCATTCCAAATGTATTTTTCAGCCACTGATTCATCATTTTAATGTCACCCGGGCCTCCCATTTGAATGATTAACTAAGGAACCATTCATCCTGGTGCTAGCGACTGCTGCAGAGTCCTGATAAGGAAGCCCATAAAACCATCTCCAGGCAGCCATATGAGGCTTTATGTGTGTCCTAGAAAGGGTGGTTTGATTTCTAGCAGCTTCTAGTAGAAATTCTCTGCCTGGATCTGGGAAACTGCTAGGCACCAGAGGGCTGGCCCTAGGTAGACTACAGGAGGCCCAGGTAGAGATGGGTGGGATGAGTGAGAAAGAGCTGGGCTTTGCTGTGGCACTGGCTACACACCATGGGGGTGCCAACACGGACTCCAGAGCTCTGGGGTGGCATGAGTGGAACCCTCCCACTGCTACCCTCTTTCCAAAGCAGTCCCTAGTTAGTTGCTGCCTTGTCTGGCTGCTCCTGTGCTTTTCATGTGTCACGCATTCACTGTATACTTATTGAGTTCTTCGTATATGTCAGGCTTTCTGCCACCTCTAGAGATGTGGTGTAAACGAAAGGGTCCCTTTCCTTGTGGGATTTATGTCAAGTTGTGGGGACAAAGCTGTAAACAAGGAATTACAACACAGCATGGTAAGCCTAAGGATGGGGGAGCAAGGGGCCTCTGAGAACACACGGAAGGGTCAGGGAAAGTTTTTTGGTGGAGTGATGGTAGGCTGGGTCCTTACTTGGAGGGATGATGGCTGCTGGCCAGGCGAAGGGATAGATGGGGCTGTTGGGGAGGGAGGAGGAGGAATTGCAAGTGCAGAGGCCCAGAGGCTGGAGAGATTGCCTGTTTGAGGAGGCACAAATAGTTCAACGCGGCTGAATTCACAGAGTATATGGAGAACGTGCAGAGAGATGAGGCTGGAGAGGTAGGCAGGAGCCATGTCACAAAAGGACTTGAAACCATGCTGAGTACAGACCGGCTGCTCACTGGCTGAGTGAGGTGCGGGTGCGACACTGAGGGTTGCGATCCGTTGCTGGCCACGAAAAAAAAAAGACAAAAAAAGGAAAAAAAAAAAAAAAAAAAAAGAACCATGCTGAGGAGGGGATCCTCTGTCTTAAAGTCAATGGGAATATCCAAAGTGTCTAAGGTTGGGCTCCCCAAGGAAAGCACTCTGAGATGCTGAGACTTTCTTGCAGAATGTTATTGGTTAGTGGTTTTGGCAATAATTAACATCCACAAAGGAATGAGAGAAGCAGGAGAGGGCAGAGGGAGAAGCTGAACTGTAATGCTCTTGCAGCAGAGGCCTTAGCCCATCCTATGGGGAGCTCTGGAGTTTGATGGCCTTTCAGTGTTGTCCTGAGTTGACGCCATGGGGACAATCCTTTGTATCTTTGCAAAATCAGCCAAAAGCACAGACAATCAAAGGAAAAATAGGTAAACTGGAGTTCATAAAAACTAAACACTTTTGTGTTTCAAATGATAACATCAAGAAAGTGAAAAGACAACCCACGGAATGGGGTTGTCTTACCCACTGGTAAGAGTCTAGTGTCCAGAATATATAAAGAATCCTTACAATGCAACAATAAAAAGATAAATAACCCAACTAAAAAACAGGCAAAGGATATGAATGGACATTCTCCAAAGACGATATACAAATGGGGAATAAGCACATACAAAGATGCTCAATATCATTAGCCATCAGGGAAATGCAAATGAAAACCACAGTGAGATACCACTTCGCCCCTGCTAGGATGACTGTAAAAAAAAAAGACAATAACAAGTACTGGTGAGGATGTGGAGAAGTAGGAATCCTCATACATCACTAGTGGGAACACAATATGCTGCAGCCTCTTTGGCAAACATGCCGGCAGTTCCTTAAAAATGTTAAATGTAGAGTTACCATATGACCCAGCAATTCCACTCCTAGGTATATACCCAAGAAAATCAAAAGCATGACCACACAAAACTTGTACATGAATATTCATAGCAATGTTATTCATCATAGCTCCAAAGTGAAAAACCCCTAGCTGGTGAATGAATAAACAAAATGTTGCATATCCAGACTGTAGAATATTATTCGGCATAAAAAGGAATGAAGTAGTGACACATACTGCAGCATGGATGAACATGAAAACATTATGCTGCGTGAAAGAAGCCAGATGTGATGGGCCACAAACTGTATGCTTCCATTGATAGGAAAAATCCAGAAAAGGCAAATCCATAGAGAGAAAGTAGATTAGGGGCTGCCGGGGGGCTGGAGGAAGGGGTATTAGGGAGTGACTGCTAATGTGCATGGGGCATCTGGGATATTTTGGAGGGTGATGAAAATGTTCTGGAATTAGTGACGGTGGTTGCACAACTTTTGCAACTCACTGAATTGTAGTTTAAAAGGGTGAATTCTTATAGTATGTGAATTATGACTCAAATAAAGAAACAATCATTGAATGTGTATAGCCACCCCCCACCACTGCCCGGGTCATACCTTGGGTTAGGCAGCTCCCTTTGGCAGAGGGCCGTTTCTGGAGAGGGGCTCAGCTGTGAACATTAGCAGATGACACCTAGGCAGGCTGGGGAATGTGTGACTTTGGGGATCTGGGTTAGGTACTACAGCATCCACTACAGAAGGCTTTAAGGGTGGAAGTGGCACAGTCAGATTGTCACTGTAGCATGTAACCTTGACAACCCTAAAAGGCAGGCATAATTATTCCCCTTTTCAGTGAACTGAAGCTCCGAGAGTTTGGACAACTTGCACGAGGTCTCGGCAGCTAGTGAAAACTCAACGGGAATGTGAACTCTTGTCTGAGGCTGACGGCCATGTTCCTCACTATGATTCTGTGCTGTTTTGTGTTCATTCATTCACAGATTTGTTTCCCCTGAAAGCTTAATTAGTTTAAATGCAGGGACCATGTCTGTAGGTATTTTCAACACCCAGCACAGAGCATAAAGAAAGTGCTCAAAAATATTTGTTAAACTGAGTTAAGGCTGTGCCACTGTTAACACTGGGCAATGATGGTTTTCTCCCAAGCCACAGGAAAAAATTAATAGAATAAACAAAATTTCCTCAATTTAAATCTTTTTATTGGATCCAAGTATTAGCTTATACTTTGACACCATGTTTTTACTACAATCTAGTATCAGAATATATAAACCAAAATTATAAACTTACCTTCATCAATATTCCAGTTTCCTGTCAGATGTTCCCACATCTAAACACGTTCCTTTGATGACACGGGGAGACTATGGATTTCAATAAATTGAAGTCAGGGCTGATGGAGGTACAGTTTGACTGCTGTTTTCCCCTAGGCTTCCCCACAAAGCTGCTTTGTTGTGGCTGATGGAGAATCAAGGACAATATCCTTGACTTATATGCCACCTACTCCCCTGTCATGTCTGCTATTTCTGAGGCCCAATGTTGGTGGCTCTTGGATACACCTGGGTAGGGGGAGGGGAGGAGGGGGCATTGTTAGGTGCATCTGGGCTGCCTTTGGTAGCTTTTTCTCCATATGGGGGATGGTGGGAGGAGATACATGGGGGCCGCTGGTTAGCAGAGAGACAGAGTGAGTACCCAGAAAGGCACTTTGCAGATTAGATGACTGTGGGGTGATTTTCAGGACCCCAGGAAGGACCCACACATGTCACTCTGCTTACTTACCATAGCCTGAAGTTTCATCCTTAGAGCTCAGCCAACGAGGATGTTGTCACCGATAAAATGAAAACACCCTGCCTGTCAAAGTTAACAGCCTCAACAGTTATTCCTGTCTCAGTGTCAATGCCCAAGCATGTCCTGAAAGGGGAGGAAGTAAAGGACATGGTGACCCAAGTGGAGGCCAAGAGGGCAGGGAGGGTAAAACGGGGAGGAACAGCAAAGTGGTCAAGAGGGCTCTCGGGACGCACTGTCTGCCTACAGTGCTGGCTCTGCTGCCATGTGCGACCTTGGCACAGTCTCTGGGTTTCTTACATCATCTTTGAAATGGAGGTAATTATAGTCTTCAACTCACTGAATTGTCGGGAGGACTAAATGACACAGTGCATATATGGCAGACATAAATGAAAATAAAGTCACATGAGCAGAGAAAATGCAGTCTCTAGTAGTGCTCAGATTTTCCTCACAAGTCCCCAACGTGCTAGCTAGTTGGAGGAATAACTCTTCAATTTTAGTCCAGTTTGGTAAATTAAGTCTTATTCAAAAATTGAAACAATCCGTTTAGGTAGTTCTCAGCTTCCTTAGGTAAAAACGCTCAGCTTCTCACATTTCTCTGGTTCCCTTTTACCCAGGATCCATGTATGTGAGGGGTTGGGTCCTCATGGCAGTGGAGGAGAACTGGTCCTTGTCTAGTCAGGGTTCAGTTGCAGAGAGAGGGACGTACAGCAGGATATTTGATGGCTTATGAAATTTTGGGGGCGGGTAAGAGTGCTATGACTCTCAAAACTATGTCGCTGTTCTAGGCTGTCAGAGGAGTGCTGCCTCTGCCCCAGGCAGGAAGCTGCAGAATCAGAAACAGCCGTCACAGCTCCCGTCCAGGTGCATGCCACCTTTGCCACAATCCACACTGGGAACATGGGCATGCCACCTCTTTCCCCATATCCTCAGTGCACAATTCCTTTTTTTTTTTTTTGATTAAAGCCACTGCTTATTTATTTTTTTTATTGGTTATGAATATTCATGGGGTACAAAGCAAATTGTCACCACTCATGCCTAAAATGTGATGGCCAATTCCTGTTTTGCATCTGATTAGCGGAACCTAAACCACATCCAGAAACACTAACTGCAAATGAATCTGGGAAATGTAGTTTTTAGCTTTCCAGCCTCTGCACGACAGAAGAGGAGTTTGAATGCCTGTTGAGCTATCAGTCCTCACTGTCTGCTACCTTCCTTGCATTTGGCTACTCAGCATCCATACATACCTTTCTTCCCCTATGTCTAAACAACCATGGCAACAAGCTGCTCCTTTCTAACCTAATGCAACCATCCTCCATGAAAATTAAAATGTGCTTAACCTTCTTCCCCAAATTTTATCAGTCACTGCATCTCTGGGTGACATAATTCCTCTCCTAGTTCAGTGACAGTTCTGCCTTGACATCGTATAACCTAAAGGCTAAATATAAAGTTAACAACCACAGTATATATTAGAAGCTACATAAAGTAGAAAAAAGGAGAGGAAAAGGATAATTGAGGTGTACGTGCATGTATGTATGTATGTGTGTTATATGATACTCACGTATACACACATATCTGTTAGTTTTTGATGCATAACAAAGTACGCCAAAACCTAGTGACTTAAAACATCATCATTTATTATCTGTCACTCCTCTGTGAATTTCCTGGGCTGCTGTTCTGGTCTGCTGGGCTTGCTTATGCATATGTCATCAGTTGGCAGGTCAGCTAGTGGCTGGATCATCTAGGATCACTCAAATGTCACTCAGATGGTGTTTGGCAGGTTGTTGGAGGGGGTGTCTCATCTTCTAGCAGGCCAGCTCAGGCTAGCTCACATGGTAGTCTCAGGGTTTCGGGCACAGCAAGAAGCCGGGCCTCAATGTGCAAATGCTTCTGAGCCTTTGTTTATATCACATTTGCTAATGTCCCATTGGCCAACACAAGCCACATGGCCAACCCAGACTCAAGGGATGTAGAAACAGACTCCACCTTTTGTTGGGAGGAGAGGAATTTATGGCCATCTTTGCTGTCTACCACAATATATATGTACACCAAAGCAGAGCTTATGCAGGGACATAAAACAAATCTCAATAAATTTAAAAGGACTGAAGTCATACAGAGTACATTCCCTGACTGCAACGGAATTAAATTGGAAATCGATCACAATAGGACATTTAAGGAAAAAAACCCAAAATTTGGAAATTAAACCAAAGTCCTTATCAGGCTTAGGAGATTCTGACAGGAGCCTCTTTTCACTTGTCTTCATCCTTATATGGGGTCTTAATTTTTTTCACAAGAATGGCAAAGATTTGGGATATTTGTTAGCTAATGGTTCATTTTTCTCTTGGGTACAACTTGTTGCCACATTTGTTGATTAGAAAAAAATGCTCTAAGGACTATTGAGATCAACGTAGCTATTCTTTAAGATGCCTGTCCTTACAACCCAGTTGTCCAAACTGTCTTTCCATTTCCTCCTGATCAGCACTGAGCGTTGGACAATCCTCCTCCTGATAGCAATTCCTCTCTCTGGGCCACACTCCTGCTTTCACAACCATTGCACAGAATCTGGCCATTATTACTGGGCTTCCTAAATACCCAGAGAATTGGCATAGAATCTAGCAATATCAAAAACATGTCATGAGAGCCTCTGGTATTCTATTCTGAGCCCAAGGTAGACATCACTAATCCCCCGTGACTGACCCCTGCAAGGACAGGCAGTAGGCAGCCCCTGCCGATCGGCTGGAGCTGTCACCAGTCATGAGACTGATCTGCCATCTCACTGTTAAGCACTTGCCCTTGTGTTCCTTTGTGTGGCATGAATATAATATAATATAATATGTTGTGCTGGTGTTCCAGATGTGGGGGGCTGAGGTAGAGAATCATACGTATTAGGAATATGCCACAACTGTCAAGAGTGCATGAAATTGGCTTTATGAAACAGTAAAACAAATCATGGCTCTTCCCCCTGCAAGAGAGTAAAATTTGCAATTTTTCTCAACTTGGGAAAAATTGCTTATAAATACCATGAGCAGTGTTATGTGGGGAGACTTGACACCAAGCTGTCTGTACCCTTCCCTGAGCATTTTTTCCCTTAAAAAGCTGTTTTACCCGCTTATTTCCAGGACTTAGGGAGATCCTAGAAGATTTTTCCTTTGTGTGTAAAGAGGATTTAAAAGATTTCAAAATTCAGTTCTGTCCTACAGCTTAAGAAAATACCTTACTTGCACACCAGAGGCCCCTCTTTGATTTAGAAATACAAATAGTTTAACAGCTACCAGTTCCTGAATTTCTGCTGTGAGCCAGGCACTTCCCTGAATGATTTATCTGCACAGCTCCTCACAACAGCCCCGAGGACCTAATATTAGCATCTCCATTCAGCTGATGATGATATGGCTCAGAGTGGTCAAGTAACTTGTCCAAAATGGCACAGCTAGTAAATGGCAGAGTTAGGATTTAAATCCAGATCTATCTGGCATTAAAGTCTTAACTAATCCTCTCCTTGGTCTCTCCCTTGCGGGGCATGGTGCTCTTGGTTTTAGGGCTTAAAACCTCCTCTGCCTTTCCCCCTGCTTTTCCCCTACCTTCTTCTACTCACACTAAGTCCAACACTTCAATCTCAATCTCAACCCCTCTCCCCACCTCTCCCCTGTTAATCTGCAAAGGCTGGACATTCCTCAGATAGGGACAACGTCTTTCATCTCAGGCACCCAGCTTACAACGCAGGAGTGCTGGGGCAGAGAGACTGCCTGAGAGCTAGGTAAGGGCTGGTGTCAGGTCCTTTCTGGAGAGCAGGATTTAAGAGGTGGGGAGCTCAATAGCGCAGGGGAGGAACAGGCATGGGGGAGCTGGGAGCTGCAAAGTCCAGTTGCACTAATCTCACAGGCTTCAGGCCTTAGTTTTAGAGGTTTAGTCATTGTTTATCCAGTCAACAAATCCTCCTTCGTGCATCCATTGTGTTCCAAGCCCTGTGCTGGGCTCCCAGATGTTTAAGACCTGCCTCTAGGAAGTGATGTTCAGAAGAGGGAGAAAGACAGGTGCACATGGAAGCCTGCAGCTGCTGGAGAGTGGCAAGGGGGCACATGAGGAGAGAAACCTCCCTTTGGGGCTGGGGCCTTTCAGTGCCAGATCATACCAGAGATTCTGCCATGTTCTGTATCTTTCCTCTGCCCTCTATTTAGCTAGCTGTGATGACCAACCGTGCCCCCAATATTTGAGGCTCAGGTTAATCATTAAACATCATAAAATAAGTAAATTCCTGGTGCTACTCATTGCCTAGTAAAAAGCTGCCCCATCGCAAGCCAAATCCTGCAAGCCAGGGAGTTTGTGCTCCTGACTTTCGGTTTAGGACCCACGCTGACCACTCCTATTTGCTTCCTCTGCCTAGAGTGTCTTAACATGCATGCAAATATTTCACCTGAGGGACTGGCCCTTGGGTGTCAATAGTTGCATTTTGGTTTCAACTACTTTGGAGGAAAAGGTGTCACCTCTTGCTGCTTTCAAAGTGATGACTGTGTGTCCCTGTGTTTTAAGTCAGACTGTCTCAAACATACCCTTAAATATAAGGAAAAATATCTCCAGCCTTTTTGGTGTGTTGTACAAAGACAGAAATTTAATTTTCTTTATGTAGTTACTTAAAGGCATCTTCCGCTAAGTTTCCTTCACTCTAGGAGGAGCTGTGCAGATGGTTTGCTCAAATCCTTGGTCTGGCAGAATTAGATCCTGGAGGCGCCCTGTAGGTCCCTTTTCCTTTATCCCCTGCAAGCCCTACCTCCTGGCTTGCTGTGTTCTCAGCCCACCGGGGTCCAATCACACATAGACTTGCCTCCGGGTCCACTCCATGTACAGACCCCAAACGAAATGGTGAAGCTTCAGCCCACCTAACTGGACCCACTCGAGAAGAGAAAGACTCGCTGCCATCTCATCACACAGGTCTTCCGATGGCCTGAGGCCCCAGATGGAGGTTGGTTTTGACTTCTTTGGTTTTGAGTAGGCTCTTGCTGGTAATATTTGACCTTAGCACTTAATATTAGAGCGTAACAGTAGACCTGGGCCCTGGAGCAAACGCCTGTTGTGTGTCCACTTGCTTGGCACTTAATATTAGACCTGGGCCCTGTGTAATCCCGCAGAGCGAACTGAGGGCAGCACCGGCAGTGCAGGCTTCTGTGCCCCCGTCTCCGCTTCTGATGCAAGCCCTGGGCTGACAATCCGGGACTGCTTTTGCAGAAGTGCTGTCTCGAAATGTCAGGAGAGGGGCAGAGTGCTCCCAAGGTCTCAGCATAATTTGGTTTTATTACAAGGGTTTTCATTTTGATGGCAACATTATTCTTTTCATGGAAGAAATTATCTTCAAATTATTTAATCTTACTCTCTTATCTCTGGGGATATTTGGGGTGTATTGCTGCTGTCTTTCCAGATTGCTGGAAAATAGCTGGCCTGTCTATCGTTTTAATCATTATCACAGGCCCACATTTGGAGGGGGAGAAAGTATCTTGTTACCACAGAGACATTTCATCCCTGAAATAATCCTGAAATATCTGTGCTTTCTGGAGTAGAAGCACTCAGGCTCTTCCATTCTCCAAAGGAAAATATCATCAGCCTAGAGAGAGCTGAGGTTCCCGTCAAGGAGGGTTATGAAAGGAACAGATTCCACTGTCTTTCTTGGGATAACATGTGTTACTGTGAGATGCAAATCCTGGGCAGAATATTCACTTGAATTTTTTTGTGTGGCCTGGAATCTAGCAAGCGTTGAAAAATAGGAGTCATAGTAGTTCTTCTTGTTATTATCATTAGGCAGCTGAATAAACTGGCTCACCGAAGGCTGGGGAGGACCCTGGAGCTGGTAGCTGGAGGAGATGGCCTCTTAGGGGTCAGTGGTAGGGCTTAACCTGATGTCGCCAAGTCAGGTGGCACCGTGGTCCCCAGCTCCGGACCCAAATCAGCCCCGGAGGAAGATACAAGGTGAAGGTTTCAAGTGAACCTGAGGCCAAGACTGCCTGAACCTCACTGGCTTCTCCAGCCAGTGTCAGGAGCTGAGCACACCCAGACTACTGTGGCCTCCTACAGGCAGGCATTTTGTGGGATTTTGTGCCTCCTGGTCAGATGTATATTAGGTGGCCTAAGGAATGAGCTGGGGACTGCTGTTGGGGATCAATCGGGGGGAGTCTTAGGAGAGTGGCCCAGGGCACCACACAGACCCTTGGAGACAGGCACACAAGGCGTAGGTGGCCATTCCTGGTGCAGGGCCTCGAAGTAGCTCTCAAATTCCTGGGTCTGGAATGCCCTCTGCCCTCCCCAGCCACACTTGTCTACCTGGCTCAGGTGTCTCCTCTTCTAGGCCGCCTTTGCTTTTGACCCTTCTCTCTCCAGCGGGATTGGTTGCTAACTCTTCTGTGTCCCCAAGGGACTTTGTGCAGACCCTTGGTAAGGCACTTTCACCTGGAATGGCAATCATCTGTTTGCGATGGCATGCTTATCTGTCCCCAGTAGACTGTGAGATCTCTGAGGGCGGAGCCTCACATAGTTTCTGGCCCAGAATACAGTTTCAATCAATGAATGGTGAAGTACTCATTGCATGCTCTCTACAGGAAGTCACAGAGAGAATATGAAGTGATGGGGCATGCACTGGCTCAGGGTTTGTGGAGACTCTGTTTCCACATTTGTTGCATAGAGAGGGTGATCTCGAAGGGCTCTGTTAAGGCTCCAGTGCTGGTCAGGTGGAGGGGTGGTGCTTAGCTCCACTGTCCTGCATGTGAATGTGGGCACACCTGCATCCAGAAAGGCTGCTTGGCAGGGCCAACATGGTCAACTTCATTCTCACCAGATGGATGAGCCCTTTTCCCAGGTGGAAGGTGTGATGCCAGCTATAGCCTGCTGTGTGCCAGGCTTTATCTGTATTACCTCATCCAGTCCTTGCAACAACCCTGTGCTGTGAGTACTAGTATTTTTGTTCCCGTTTTGCAGGTGGGGAGACTGAGATTCAGAAAGGGGAAGTGATTTTCCCAAGAATGTAATCCCAGTGGTCTGACTCCAGGGCCTGGCTCTTCACCACTGTGATCCACTGCCTTGCTGTGCCTTGGAGGAACCTGAAGGGCAGTGGGACCTCCCTGCCAAAGTCTGGGGGGGGGGCAATGATGTCAGCCCTAGAGACAGGTGGAGAGAGGCGAGGCAGGGAGAGTTTCAGCCTCAGTCCTGGCTTCAGGGTTCCCAGGGCCTTTCCTTTATCATAGCTGCACTCCAATGGCCTCAGACAGTCCAGCACCCAGGCCCTTGGCTTTCAGCATTGAGGTTTTCTCTCTTCGTTTCAGCCCAGCAGGCAACAAGGGGCTTGCTGCCTGGTAGAGGACAGAAGTAAGGACTATCATTCTCATTCTTGTAGAAGAGGAAACTGCCAGCCCTTCCTCCATACTCCTGGCCTCCCGCTGACTTAGGCAAAAGTTCCTTGAGAGGTGGCCAGGGGGCCCAGTAGTAAGCTTAGCAAAGTGGTGAAGGATGGGTTCAGAAGTCAGAACTGGGGTCTGAGTCCTGGCTAAGTCACTTACCAGCGCCCGAACCTTTCTGAGTCTTAGATCCTGTTGTTGATCTGGCTCCCAATAGATGCTCAATAAAGTACAGCTATTATTATCATTAGTAGGTTATGATGGGACCGGTTGCCCTGGGGTGGGTGTGGGGGGTGAGAGAACAGGGGGCTGCCACAAAGGGCTGGTCTGAAAGTGGGGAGCACCCCAGCCCCTTGTTGGTTCCCCTTGAGGTGATGCGTGGGGCCATCACCTCCTCTCCTGTCCTGAATTCAAGCACTGGATAAAGGCCTATGTGTCTATTGATCCTCCCTAGAAAAGCTGGTTTCAGATGAGATAAATGATGACATTTAAACATGACTGGGGATATACTTTGATAATATCAGGTTTTTTTTTTTTTTTTTTTTTTTTTTTAAATTAGAGTGCGTTTAACTGAGATTTGAGCTGGGTTTGGGTTGGGTTTCCCTGCTTCTTGACATCCTGTTTTTCCCTTTAGTAAGCACATTGGTGACAGACTTCTCTCCCCTCTGCCAAGGGGAGTAGTTTGTTTTTCATCTGTTTTCTTCTCAGGACTGCCACCTCCTTCCCCCTGCCCCAGGGGACCCTGGCTGGGGACAGCCACTTAGCTCTCAGTGGAGTGGAGGCCCACATGGGGGCGAAGGCTGGGGGAGCAGGTAGGCAGGCC
This sequence comes from Galeopterus variegatus, assembly GCF_000696425.1. Taxonomy (NCBI): domain Eukaryota; kingdom Metazoa; phylum Chordata; class Mammalia; order Dermoptera; family Cynocephalidae; genus Galeopterus; species Galeopterus variegatus. The sequence continues at coordinate 185,139 of NW_007727296.1, forward strand.
TGCCCTTGGCTTTCTACAACTATGAGGGCATGGCGTTTGGAGAGGCTGAGACCTCAGGTGCCCCTTCCTTGGACTCATGTTGGGCTGTTGCCCTGCAGCTGCTGTAAGGCCAGGTGGGATGGTACTGAGCTCCAGCTCTTCTCAGTCTTATTTGCTACTCCCCCCACCCCAACCCCCACTAAAAATGTCACCAGCCTCAGTGCATATCTTGCCACCCCGATCTACCACGCTCTCTGGGCCACCCTCTGCTTCTACCTGGATGAAAGCATCAGCCTCACAACTAGTCTCCCTGATTCTAGCTTCCCCCACTCCATCCATCCTCTGCACAACAGGCAGCGTGGCCGTTCCAAAATGGGAAATTGCACCTGTCTCTTGCCAGCTTAGTGACTTCCTAGAGTTCTTGAAATGTAATAACACACCCTGGACATAGCCCCCTGGGCTCTGTGTGCCCAGGCCCTGCCTGTCTCTCCAGGCCCATCTCCTCCTACTCATCTCGCCATAGACTTCCGACCTCCACACCAGCCCTTCCTCAGCACCTCAGACTCCAGGGCTTCGCACATGCTGTTCTCTCACCCTGCAATGCTTTTCCTACCTGCACCCTCCCTTGGCTTGATGAATTCCTACTCATCTTCCATGTTTCTGCTTAAGTGTCTTTCTTTAGGTCTGCTATAACCCCATCAAACTAAGACAAATTGTACTATTAAGTACTCTTATAATTCACTTTTCCTTCATGGCATTCATGACATTCATTAATTACACGTATTTTGAAGTTGCTCTGTACAGGGCCTTGACCCCGTAGACTGTGGGCTCCAGGAGGATAGTCTTGTATAGAGACTGGTGCATAGTAGGTGCTCAGAATTGCTGAATGAATAAATGGAAGTTTCTCTCTTTTCCCTACATTGGCCTTACCCTGCCCCTTTCCCCTTCAAGACCATCCGAGGAAATGTTTCCCTTGTATTTCTTGAAACGTGTGTTTTGACTGTACAGTAAATTGACACTCAGGAGAAAAGCGGCTCCTGTGAACTTGAATGTCAGGTGCTCCCCACCCTACGTCCCTACTCACTTCCAGTCTCTGGAAGGGCCGTGGCACACTTCCGAGTTGTGTGCAGGGCCTCCCTGCTTTTCTTGCAGCATGGTCGTAGGCATGCGCGTTTCCTCCCAGAGCTCAGTGTGATCCGCCGCTCTTCCGTGCGGGGCTCCCTGTCCTCCTACCATATGGACATGCTCGCTTTTCTACACGCGCTTGGGCGAGCACTCAGCATGGTGCCAGGCCTGGGGAGAAGCCATGAAGAGTGTAACCTGTCAGGTCAGAAAGGCCTGAGTTTGACTCCTGAGTCCATCACTTATGAGCCGGGTGACATTAGGCCAGTTATTTAACCTTGGATCCTCAGTTTTCTCATCTGTAAAACAGGATAATAACAGTGCCAAGAGCATAGAGTGTGGAGAGGACTGACAGAGGTGGGCCAGGGAAAGCTCACAGGATGCTCTTGGCACATGGTAGGTGTGCAGATGGTAGCTGCTGCTGTTGTTATTAATGTCAGGAAAGAGAAATTAACATTGGTTGTGCCAGACACGTCCACAAATCCCCTCTGCAGTGTGGCTTGCTCTGTGGTACTGTGGGTTCCTGCTGGGAGAAATGGAGGGCTAAGGCAGGTGGGCTGTGGGGAGGTGCACAGCAATCTGGTGGCCCTGTGGGGCTCTCAGGAAATTTGTTCTGGTTGTGTGTATGGAGCCTCCCACTCAGCATATGGGGCTGCTTGGCTGGGAGCCGCATTTCCATGGGAATCCACGGACTAGTAGATCTGGGCTGTGTGCTGAAAACCGTGGGATATTTTATCTGGAGAGGAACAAGAGAAACTTCCAGTGGGTTTCTTGCTTCTCAGGGGACATGTCTCCTTCTCTGGCCTGGGAGGGCTTCAGATGATGGGTTTGACCCCTGCACTCCAGCGAGAGAGCTGGTGGTGATGGGGTAGAGGTGAACACGTGTTCTTTTTCCTCGTGTGGTGGAAGCAGCTTCTTTGCTTTTCTTGGAATCACAGATTCTTAGAGGTGAAAGGGACCTTAGGGATTATCAAGTTGAATCCTACAATTTCATAGATGAGAAAATTGAAGCCCAAGCAAGCAATTTTGCTTTGCTGTGACCCAATTTCCTTATCTGTAAAATAAGGACATTAACATCTCCTTTGCAGAGCCGGCGTGAGCATATGGTGTATGGAATGGGCCCAGCAGCGTAGTGCTTGGCTTATAGTAGGTGCTCAGTAAATTTAAGTCCCTTCCTCTGTGCATGCCACTGTCACGTTCTGCTAGGTTTCTCTCACTGAACTGAGGTGATAGGGAGATTTCTGGGGGGCGGGGGGTGTTCCAATATAGTTTTGTGTGTGTGCACATAATACACAGCTTTAGCACTGGATCCACAAAGCCTAAATTTGAATGCTTGCCCTAGTACTACTGGGAAGAAAAGCTCAAAACTTGGACAAATCAGAGAACTTCTTGGGCATGTGGCTTTCCTTGTCTGTAACCTGGGATGTCTGCCCACCTACCTCCCAGGGCTGGTATAAAACTTGGTATAAACCTTGGTACAAAGGGCCTTGTGATGTATTAAATGACCGGCAAGTAGAAGACATTATTCTTCTGTCCTATCTGCGTTGTCTCTTCCAAGCCCTAAAGTGGATTCTTCTACCGGAAGAATGAGGAATTCAGGAATGAATGAGCTATGAGTAGGATCATGAGTTGGAGTCTGATCTAGTCTTTCGAGTGAGTCTTAAAGGATATTGAGGCCATGAGCTGGTCTAACTGATTCTCACCTGCAGGTTTTCTTCCCTTTTCTTTTCCTTCTCCCCTGATTTGTGTGAGACCCAGGCCTTCTTTCCTATATTTTACTCCTGGTGATGATCTGTATAACCAAGAGTGAGCAACATCTGAATTGGCTGGAAACAATTCTAGACTTATTGGGTAAGCGTGTTACAATCTGATCCTGATTGATAAGAGCTAAGGGTTGAATTCCATTACAGAGAAGACAAGTCTCTCGTTTATTTTCAGGAAAAAGGGGCAATTTAATCTGATGCATGTGATGAGGTTCCTTCTGAAAACAGCAATGGTAATTGCATCTTTCTCATGTATAGTTAATCACATCTTTTAATATTTTTTCCTCTAGCGGCTTTAATTCTTTTATCTTCCAGGCATCCTTGGTAAATTCATCTCTTCTTTCTCATTAATATGTTCATTAATCCTCAAACACTTATTGTGCTTCATTGATCAGGTTAGAGGATTAACAAAAATCAGGATTTTGAGCAATTAAAGCTATAGTCAGGTCAGAATCATGAAATATAGAATTTTAGTCTGTTGATGGCTTCATTGCCCAGCCTAGGTTTTGGGGATGAGGAAGCTGAGCATGAAGGACAATTTGAGTTCAGTTGTCTTCCTGGATGTTGGAGCTCTCAGCCCAGCCTCTGGGGCATTGGGGCGGTGGAAGGTGCAATCTTGCTGGCTTCAATACATGTGTGTCCTAAGAAACATGTTCCTGAAAGAAATAATCTCAGCATCCAGAACAAGTTAATGTTTAGAGTTCGAAAGCAATTGTTTTAGAATCTTGTTCTTTTGCCAAGTCTTCTTGAAGCTATAATAATACTTAGTTTCTTCATAGGTAAGATGGAAATGTTGATAATAAAATTAGTAATAACAACGAGAGTTCTCATTTATTTAATATTTACTATGAGCCAGACACTGTGCTAAGTGCTTCACATGAATTACGTCATTTGATCCTCACACGAACCCCTAAAAGAGAGGTGCTAATTGTGTCCTTCAACAGATGAGAAAATTGGGACACAGAGAAGATAATTAGTTTGCTCAGGGACACGTAGACAATGAATGGTAGAGCTGGAGTGATCATGGCCCAATAGAAGAAGCACGGGATTGGGATCAGAGACTTGGATTCCAGCCTTAATTATGTCACTAATTCCATTAACTTGGATGTCATTCAGCCTCTCTGGGTTTCAGGTTTTAAAAATCATTTTTGTTGTTCTTTGCTTGTAAATGAAAAACATACTTGGAAAATATGGACTTTATTTTAATCAATTTCTAACTCTGACATTCTGGAATATTGAGAAATTATACTGAGAATAAAAAGGGCCACCAAGGTGGACTGAATAGAATTATCTCCCGTGCAGAACACTCCCGCTGGCCTTGATTTCTAGCAGCGATACCTCTGCTCGCGCCTCTGATTACTTTGCAGCAACGTTCTTATCAGGCTCTGAGTAGTTCTCAGCCATCTAACACTGCAAGCCTCTTGAACATTGCCCTCAATTTTGCAGTTTCTCCTCATGTGCCCAGACAACACGTAAACAACCAGACCAAGAACAATAATTCTGCTTCTTGGTATTGAGGAGTGTATCAATTTTCCTGTAATTCCTTGTAGCAGACTGAGCATACATTATAGAGTTCAAATGTTTTGAAAATAAGCTATGAAGAAGTGTTATCTGATGAAAGAACTGGCAATTTGTCAATGTTCAGTGGCCGAGTGGCTGAGTGTACTCTGTGTGGTGTGTGCTGTCAGTGCTGGCCTCAGGGATGTGTGAGCAAGGCAGGAGGGACACAGGGAAGGGAGTGATCCTCAGTCTCTCAGAAAGAAAGATGATTTAGCTGTTGAAAATGTGATAGGACTTTCACATTGACCTGAAGGAAACTATGTAAACTGTGACACGTTAAGTCTCAATTTGCATCAAGATATAAAAGAAAAATCATGAAAACTTTGGTGCAGCACAACTCAGTCACACTATCTCTACCTGCCTGCTCTTCTCATCCAGCCCCAAGAAATCATTTGCTTGCATCTACACCAGCAAGTTGCAGTATCACTTTGTACCTTTGATAAATTTCTTATTTTCCTCCAAATATTTTGTAATTCATATTTAGTTGTTGGTTGTGGCTTCTTGGTAATGACAATTGTTTGAACAATAAAACAAAAGTCTTCCTTTTCACTTCGCTAATTAATTTTTCCGTGGACTCTGCATTTGCATTGTTTTTTCCTCTTTCTTTCTCCCCTCCCCTTTACCTTCATTCCCTTCTCTCCTACCACTGCCCTTTTTCCTCATATTTTTTAGAATTCTTGAAAGAGGTTGTTCAGTGATCAGTGCTGTCTCAAACGTTAGTAGAAAAACCTTACAGGCAAGTTGGCAAGCAGAACCAGAACCCTGGACAGCACCACACACGTGCATACTTATCTAGATTCACCACCCTGTTTAATTGAAGTGCATTAAGTGGCATAACCTAAGGGCAAGACTGAACATGTAGAAAAAGTCACTCAGAAACTACAGAGCTGAAAGTGGATTAACATATCCCCTATTGTTCTAGGAAAGAAAGCATTTATTCCTAGGAGCCTGACGGCTCCAGCCAAAATTTGTGTCAAAGTTAATTGTTGCTAGCTGTGAGGATCCTGCGACAGCTGGTGAGATTAAAAAGAAGAAAAAGTCAGAATTGACTTTGACTGGATGTTGTGGGGCTGGAGTTGGGGCCATAGACTTTTTACTGGAGAGTGGTTTGCCTAGAGGACGTGGTCAACCTGCCTGAGATGGAGACATATGGGCATTTATAGGAATGATGGGTGGGAAACTGGTGTATGTTTTGTTCTAACAGGAATAGAGTGTCAAATGACACGTAAATAGGCTGCCACTATCTTGCTGCCATTAGCTCATGTAGTTTATAGAATGTCACAGAGCTAGGAAGGTAACAACCTCAAAATCAAAAACATCACCTCGAAGTAAGGGAGAATCCAATAGGGCAGAGCACCTCTTCCCAAATAACCATGATTAGAGGAGGCTTCTGTTGGGCAGCAAGGCTGAGATGCTTTGCTGCCCAGAGGAACTGGTGTTGGGATGGATGGAAAGGTAGAGAGAGAGACAGGGCTTCCTGAGTCTGTGAATTGATATCTTCTACATGTTCTGAAAAATCCTCCCTGAATTCTGCCTCTGGCTCATTTTCTCTTCTCTCCTGCTTTTGGAACTCTGATTAAACATGTTAGATCTTTTCGTTCTATTGCCTTTGTCTCTTCATTTTTGTAACAGCTTTTTTTGAGGTATAATTCACATGCCATACAATATACCAATTTAAAGATTATGATTTAGTGGTTTCTTAGTACATCCAGAGAGGGGTAAAACCATCATCACAATAAGTTTTAGAACTTTTGATCACCTCAAAAAGAAACCCCATGCCCTTTAGCTATAATCTCTTAATTCCCCATCCTAGGCAACCCTAAGCAACTACTAATCTACTTTCTGTCTATATATTTGTCTGTTCTGGACATTTCGTATAAATAAAATCACATAACGTGTGGTCTTCTGCGAGTGGCTTCTTTCGTTTAGCATGTCTTCAGGATTTATCTATGAGTGGATGTGTCAGCACTGCATTCTTTTCTATGGCTGAATACTATTCCACTGTATGGGCATACCACATTTTGTTTATTGGTTCAACAGTTGATGGACATGTAAGTTGTTTCACATTTTGGCTACTATGAATAATGCTGCTATAAACATTCATGTATAAGTTTTTGTGTGGACGTATGTTTTCATTTCTCTTGGGTGTATACCCAGGAGTAGAATTGCTGAAATGGTAACTCTGTTTTTAACTTTTTAAGATCTTCTAGATGGTTTTCTGAAGTGGCTGCACCATCTTACATTCCCAGGATCAATGTATGAGGGCTCTGATTTCTCCATACCCTTACCAACACTTTTTCCTATCACAGCCGTTCAAGTGGGTGTGAAGTGGTATCCTGTTACGGTTACAATTTGCATTTCCCTGATGATTAATGAGGTTGAGCATCTTTTTTAATGTACTTGTTGGCCATTTGTGTATCTTCTTTGGAGAAATGTCTACTCATATTTTCTTGCCCATTTTAAAATTGAGTTATCTTTTTTTATTATTATTGACTGTGTTCTTATGTATTTTAGATACAAGTCCCTCATCAGATATGGTTTGCAAATATTTTGTCTTGGTCTATGAGTTATTTTTCACTTTCTTAATGGTGTCTTCTGAAACAATAAAATTTTTAATTATGATGAAGTCAAATATTATTTTTCTTTTATTGTTTGTGTATTTGGTGTCATATCTAAGAATCCATTGCTTAATCCAACATCCACAAAGATTTGCTCCTTTATTTTCTTCTAAGAGTTTTATAGTCTTGGCTTTTACATCTAGGTATTTGATCCATTTTGAGTTAGTTTTTGTATGGGGTGTGAGATGAGAGTCCAAGTTTGTTTTTCTGCCTTGCCCATCGAAGTGTCCCAGCACAATTTGTTGAAAGGACTATTATTTCCCCATTGAGTTGTCTTGGATCTTTATTGAAAATTAATTGATCATAAATGTATGGATTTATTTTTGGACTCTCAATTCTACTTCATTAATATATATGTATATCCAATACCAGTAATACAGTCTCGTTTACTATAGCTTTGTGGTAATACACAGTATTGACTACTGCAGGTTTGTAGTAAATTAGGAAATGTGAGTCCTCCAATTCCACTCTTTATCCTAGACAATTTTGGCTATTCTGGGTCTGTTGAATTTCACAAAAAAGCCAGTTAGGAATTTAATAGAAATGGCACTGAATCTGTAGATCAATTTTGGGGTGTATTGTGATCTTAGCAATATCAAGTTTTCTGATACATGAACTAGGGATGTCCTTCCGTTTATTTAGATATTTTTTTATTTCTTCCAACAATGATTTGTAGTTTTCAGAGTGTAAGTTTTGTACTTCTTTTGTTAAACTTATTCCTCTTAAGTATTTTGCTCTTTTTGATGCAATTATAAATGGAATTGTGTTCTTAATTTCTTATTTGAATTGCTGATTGCTAGTGCATAGAAATACAACTGAATTTTTGTATATTGGTCTTGTGTTCTGCAGCCTTGCTGACCTCTTTTATTAGTTCTAGCAGTTTTTTTAGTGTATTCCTTAAGATTTTATATATATACGATAATGTCATCTGTAAATATAGTTTTAATTCTTTCTTTACCATCTGTGTATCTTTTATTTCATTTTCTTTCCTAATTGTCCTGTCTGGAATATCTGATACAGCGAGGAATAAAAGTGGTGAGAGTGGAAATCTTTCTGTTGTTTCAGATCTTAGGGGGGAAATATTCAGTTTTTGTGCCATTAAGTTTGATGTTAGCTATGGGTTTTTTTTTTATTGGTTACGAATATTCATGAGATACAAAGCTGATTGTCACCCCTTGTACCCATGATGTAAGGGCCAGATTCATACTGGCAGCATACCCATTACCACAAATTGCATTTGTACCCCGTATCTCCCACCCAATTATCTCCAATCTCCCTCCCCCCTCCCCCACCCCTCCACTCCACTTTGTAGCCCAAAGAATGTTCTCTCCCTCTGTGGTCTTTCTTTCCTTCCTTCTTTCCTTCCTTCTTTCTCTCTTAGCTCCCACATATGAGTGAGTACATGTGGTATTTATCTCTCTGTGCTTTGCTTATTTCACTCAACATAAGTTTTTCCAGGCTCATCCATGTTGTTGCAGATGGGAGAATTGCATTCTTTTTTATGGCAGAGTAGTATTCCATGGTGTATATATACTACAGTTTCCTTATCCAATCATCCATCAATGGACATTTACGTTGGTTCCATAACTTGGCTATTGTAAACAGAGCTGTGATGAACATGGGAGTACAGGTATCCCTTCGATGTGACAATTTCCATTCCTCTGGGTATATACCCAGAAGTGGGATTGCTGGATCATATGGAAGATCTATCTGTAGTTGTTTGAGAAACCTCCATACTGTTCTCAATAGTGGTTGTACTAATTTACAGTCCCACCAACAGTGTAGGAGTGTTCCTTTCTCTCCACACCCTCGCCAGCATTTGTTATTCACCACCTTTTTGATTATAGCCAGTCTAACTGGGGTGAGGTGGTATCTCAATGTAGTTTTAATTTGCATTTCCCTGATGACTAGTGATGTTGAGCATTTTTTCATGTACTTGTTGGCCATTTGTATGTCTTCCTTTGAAAAATGTCTATTCAGCTTCTTTGCCCGTTTTTTAATTGAGTTGTTTGTTTTTTTTTTTACTGTGTAATTGCTTGAGTTCCTTGTATATTATGGATATTAATCCCTTGTCAAATGCATAGTTAGCAAAAATTTTCTCCCACTCTGTAGGTTGTTGTTTCGCTCTGTTGATTGTTTCCTTTGCTGTGCAGAAGCTTTTTATTTTTTCTTTTGTTGCTTGTGTTTTTGGGCTCATGTTCATAAAGTCTATGCCCATATCTAGTTGCTGAAGTGTTTCACCTAATTTTTCCTTTAGTAATTTTGGAGTTTCTGGTCTTATACTTAAGTCTTTAATCCATTTTGAGTTGATTTTAATGTATGGTGAGAGATGCATATCTAGTATCATTCCTCTGCATACAGATATCCAGTTTCCCCAGCACCAATTGTTGAAAAGGCAATCTTTTCTTCAATGTAGATATTTGTTGCCTTTGTCCACTATCAGATGGCTTTAAACCTGAGGGGTGATTTCTGGGTTCTCAATTGTACTCCGTTGGTCTGAATGTCTCTTTTTAATACCAGTACCATGCTGTTTTGGTTACAATAGCTTTGTAGTATAATTTGAAGTCAGGTAGTGTTATGCCTCCAACTTTATTTTTTTTACTCAGGATTGCTTTGGCTATTTGGGGTCTTTTTTGTTCCGTATGAAGGTTAAGATTGTTTTTTCTATTTCTGTGAAGAATGTCATTGGTATTTTGATGGGGATTGCATTGAATCTGAAGGTTAAGATTGTTTTTTCTATTTCTGTGAAGAATGTCATTGGTATTTTGATGGGGATTGCATTGAATCTGTAGATTGCTTTGGGTGGTATAGACATTTTCACAATGTTAATTTTTCCAATCCAAGAGCATGGAATATCTTTCCATATTTTTATGTCTTCTTTAATTTCTTTCAGAAGTGGTCTGTAGTTCTCATTGTAGAGGTCTTTTACCTCCTTGGTTAAAATGATCCCTAGGTATTTTATTTTTTTCGTGACAATTGTAAATGGGCTTACTTTCTTTGTTTCTCTTTCTGTTAATTCATTATTTGAGTATATAAATGCAGCTAATTTGGGGGCATTTATTTTGTATCCTGCAATGTTACTGAAGTTATTAATCAGCTCTAGGAGTTTTTTGATAGAGTCTTTAGGTTTTTCTATATATAGTATCATGCCATCTGCAAATAGGGAAAGTTTGACTTTGTCTTTTCCAGTCTGAATTCCCTTTATTTCTTTCTCTTGACTGATTGCTCTGGCTAGTACTTCCAGTACCATGTTAAATAGAAGTGATGAGAGTGGGCATCCTTGTCTTGTTCTTGTTCTTAAGGGAAAGGCCCTCTGTTTTTTCCCATTCAGGATGATACTGGTGGTGGGCTTGTCTTAAATGGCTTTTATTGTGTTGAGATATTTTCCTTCTATACCTAATTTGTTGAGAGTCTTTATCATGAAGGGATGTTGAATTTTGTCAAATGCTTTTTCAGCATCTATTGAGATAATCCATATTGAGAAAGACCATATTGAGATATAGTCTTTGTCCTTGAGTTTGTTGATGTGATGTATCACATTTATTGACTTTCATATGTTGAACCATCCTTGCTTCCCTGGGATGAATCCCACTTGATAATAGTGTATAATTTTTAAAAAATATGTTGTTGTATTCTGATTGCTAATATTTTGTTGAGGATTTTTGCATCTATGTTCATCAAGGGTATTAGCTTGTAATTTTCTTTTTTTGTTGTGTTTTTATCTGGTTTTGGTATCAGAGTTATGTTGGCCTCATAGAATGAGTTTGGGAGATTAGCTTCTGTTTCAATTGTTTGGAATAGTTTGAGGAGAATTGGTATTAACTTCTCTTTAAAAGTTTGATAGAATTCAGCTGTAAAGACATCCGGACCCAGACTTTTCTTTGTTGGAAGATTGCTACTTACTGCTTCAGTCTCCTTGCTTGTTAATTGGTCTGTTCAGGTTTTCTATCCCTTCTTGGTTCAGTCTTGGTAGTTTGTATGTGTCCAGAAACTTATCCATATCTTCCAGATTTTCTTATTTGTTGTCATACAGTTGTTTATAATAGTTTCTAATGATTCTTTGTATTTCTGTGGTATCAGTTGTAATGTCTCCCTTTTCATTTCTGATTTTCGTTATTTGGATCTTCTCTCTTCTTTTTTTTTTTTTGTTAACCTAGCTAATGGTTTGTCTATTTTATTCATCTTCTCAAAAAATCAACTTTTTGTTTTGTTGATCTTTTCTATTGTTTTTTGGGTCTCTATTTCATTAAGCTCTGCCCTGATCTTAATTATTTCTTGCCATCTACTACCTTGAGGTTTGGATTGTTGTTGTTTTTCAAGTACTTTGAGGTGTAGTATTAAGTCATTTATTTGAAGTCTTTCTGTTCTTTTCATGTAAGCATTTATTGCAATAAAATTGCCTCTTCATACTGCTTTTGCAGTATCCCACAGGTTTTGGTATGATGTATCTTTATTTTCATTAGTTTCTAGACACTTTTTGATTTCCTGTTTAATTTCTTCTTGGACTCATAGGTCATTCAGGAGTTTATTATTTAGTTTCCATGTATTTGTACAGTTTTCAGAGTTTTGCTTATTATTAATTTCCAATTTTAGTCTATTGTGGTCTGAAAAGATACTTGGAATGATTCCAATTTTTAAAAACTTGCTAAGACTAGATAGACCTAATATGTGGTCTATCCTGGAGAATGTTCCATAAGCTGATGAGAAGAAAGCATATTCTTTAGTTTTTGGGTGAAATGTTCTGTATATATCTGCAAGGTCCAGTTGATCTAAAGTGTAGATTAAATCCTGTCTCTTTGTTGACTTGTTGCCTGGAAGATCTGTCCCATAATGAAAGAGGGGTGTTCAGGTAACCCACTATTAATGTGTTAGGGCCTATTTCTTTCTTTAGGTCTACGAGTGTTTGCTTTATATGTCTGGGTGCTCCAGTATTGGGTGCATATATATTTATGATCATTATGCCTTCTAGCTGGGTAGATCCTTTTATCTTTATATAGTGGCCTTCTTTGTCTCTTTTTATGTTTTTTGGTTTAAAGTCTGTTTTGTCCAGTATAAGAATAGCTACTCCTACTTGTTTTTGGTTTCCATTTGCATGGTATATCTTTTTCCATCCCTTCACTTTTAGTCTGTGTGTGTGTCTACAGGTGAAGTGGGTCTCTTAAAGACAGAATACTTGGTCTAACTTTTTAATCAAATCAGTCAGTCCGAGTCTTTTGAATGGGGAGTTTAGTCCATTCACATTTAGGGTGGTTATTGACAAGTATTGCTTACTTCCAGTAATTTAATTGCTTCTTGTTTAGATGGTTTAAGTATCTTTTGATCATTATCTCTCCTTGTATTTCTCTTCTTCAATGTTAGTTGGAAATTTAAAGTGGGATGCCTTAGCTTCTTTCTCTTTCTTGCCAGCATTTTTGTTTTAATGGCAGGTTTTGCTCTTTCTTGTGTATTTGTGATAGTGGTCACCATTGTTCAGATTCCAGATGAAGGACTCCCTTGACAATTTCTTGCAGGGCTGGTCGTGTGGTGGTGAACTCCCACAACTTCTGTTTGTCTGGGAAATACACTATTTCTCCTCATTTCTGAAGGAGAGCCTTGCTGGGTAAAGAATTCTTGGCTGGCAATTTTTTCCTTTTAGTGTTTTGAATATATCATTCCACTTTTTTCTGGCCTGTAGGGTTTCAATTGAGAAGTCTGCTGTTAGCCTGATGGGGGTTCCCCTATAAGTGACCTGATGCTTTTCTCTTGCTGCTTTTAGAATTCTCTCTTTGCCTTTGAGCTCTGCAAATTTAACTATAATGTGTCTTGGGGAGGATCTTTTTGGATTGAATCTGTTTGGGGACCTTTGAGCTTCCTGGATCTGAAGGTCTGTATCTTGCCCTATACCTGGGAAGTTTTCTGTTACTATTTCCTTGAATAGGTTTTCAATACTGTTTCCTTTCTCCTCCCCTTCTGGAATACCCACAATTTGGATGTTAGAGCACTTGAGGTTGTCTGCTATCTCTCTTAGATTTTCCTCATTATTTTTTTATTCTTTTTCCTTTTTTTTTTTGTCTGCCTGAGTTATTTCAAAAAGACCATCTTCAAGATCTGAAATTCTTTCTTCTGCTTGCTCTACCCTGCTGCTCAAGCTCTCTGTTTTTTTTTTTTTTTTTTTTTATCTCGTTGAGTGAATCTTTCATTTCTAGAAGTTCTGCAACACTCTTTTTTAAGGTATTAATCTCTTTGTAGATTTCCTCCTTCATATTCTGGATATTTTTTTCTTGTTTCATTGTGTGCTCTAAGGGGGTCTTCCTTTATTTCTTCGAGTTTTCTTAAGATCATTACTTGGAATTCTTTTTCAGTCATTTCAAGGATTCCCTGTTTCATGGAGTCTGACATTGGAGCATTACTGTCTTCTTTTGGTGGTGTCATTTCTTCTTGTTTATTTGTAGTTCTAGTATTTTTTCATTGCTATTTGGTCATTTGGTAGAGGGTTTGCTTCTTCTATTATACTGAGGTTGGGTGTGGAGTGGCCTTGGTTGCTACTGTGGTGGTGAATTGTCTTTGCTTGATAGTAGGTGTAGAGGTGGTGATGTTAAAGCACCTTGGGTCCTGTTCCAGAATCTGTGGGCATAGAATGAGCCCTCAGTGCTGCGCGGGCGGGCCAGCTGGGCTCACTTCAGTGGGTTGAGTTGCGGGAGCTGGCATTCCCCTGCAGGTCCAAGGGGTGGTGAGGGGTCACCTCTGCCATGCGGGTCTGCTGGTGTCACCTCGGTGGGTCAGGCTGTGGGGCCTGGTACTCCCCTCTGGGACCAAGGATGGGGGAAGGGTCTTGTGGAAATTCTGCTATGGAAGTCAGCTGGAGGGGCGTGGGTCAGCCCCACATGAGTGAGCAACTGAAGTTTTCTTCCATTCCTAATGTTTTGAGATTTTTTATCATGAAAGAGTGTTATATTTGCCAAATGCTTTTTCTATATATATTGAGAAAATCATGTGGTGTTTGTTTTTAATTCTATTGATATGGTATATTAAATTAAGGATTTTCAGATATTAAATATCCTCCTTGTCTATCTTGCATATTTCCACGTTATTATATCACTTATATTTTATTATAACCTGTGTCTTCCCACTAAAATATGAGCCTAATGAAGGGAGAGACTACATCTTACAATAGATTCTTGACTTTCAGGAAGGAGAGCTTTGTGGATCCCAAAACATGTGAATTCCTTTCCTGCAAAATGCCACTGAGGAAAAGGAGAGAAAAACTAAGTTGGATTAAAGTGTGTATATTCTGGGTAGTCTTTGGGGCTCAATCACCAGGGAAGTGTCTTTTTCTTCCATACCAGTCTTTGAGCAAGCAATTCAAATTTGTCCTTCCACAAAATGACAAATCATAGGCCTTCAGTGTCACTCTTGAATAGCACAAATTTCCAATGCTACATTCTCTAGAGCCATAGACCACTGGCGTTCATTCCTACAGTACCTGACATGTAGTGGGAGGACAAAAAAATGTTTGGTAATTGTATTAGGACCGTGTACCCTACACTAAACTAGGGGTTAGGTTCTGAAGTTATAGAAATGCATGAAATAGGATCCTCACATTAAGGAGCTCAGAATCAGTGGAGGCAGAGAGACAATTAAAATATGGAGTGAAAGTGCCACGGTGGTGCAAGCACAGGGTGGGGAGAGGATGAGACTTCCTGTAGCAACTGAGGTCTGACCTTTCTCGTCACCATCTCCACTGCCACCTCCTGGTCCAATTTGCCGTCCTCTCTCCTGGTATGATGTGGGAGCCTTCTAACAGACCTCTCTGCTTTTCCCTTGCTACCCATGCAGTCCATTCTCAGTGGAGCATCCAGAATGATTCCTTAAAAGCATGTCTTCATATGTCTCTCCTCTACTCACATCCACACTGACTGACCATCTTTCTAGAGTTAAAGCCCAAGTTGCTGCCATGGTTCACAGGTTCCTACCTGATCTGATCTTCTGCTATGTCTCTGACCTCATTTATGCTTAACTTTTGATAATGCCACTGCACACACTCTGATTTCCTTGCTGGTCTGCAACTGCATCTCCCCCTGGGGCCTTTGCATTTGTGATTTCCTCTTCCAGGGCTGCTCTTGCCCAGATATCACTCCCTTACTCTCTTCAGGCCTCTGTGCAAAGCCCATGTGAGCAAGGCCTTCCCTGGCTTCTCTACATAAATTGGAAGACTCCCACTTCTCCCCGCTCCTTCTCCACCTGAACGTGCTTCATTTTCCTCTATACCACTCATTGATTTATTTGTTTATTATCTGTCTTCCCTGACTAGAACGTAAGTTCCATGAAATCAGAGGTGTTTTTGCCCATTTTGTTTATTATTGTTTTTCCTGGTGCCTAGCATGCTTCCTGACACATAGTAGGTACTCACTAAATATTTGCTGACCAAATTAATGTACTGCCATTCTGGAGGATGAGTAGGAGTGACTTAGGAAGAAGACATGGTCTGACATATGAGGTAGGGAGGGTGTTTATTGAACTGAATGATTTATTTTCCCCTGTGTGGGTTTTGTGTTTTGGATTAGATGCTTGCTGATGCCCATCTTCATCCAATCATCTCTGAAATAGCATAACAAATTCACAATTTTGGAGCCCAGAGTGGGCCAGGGGTCTATGGGAAGGACACTGACAGTTTTAGCAATCTGAAGGTGAAGGCGTGCCTAAAGGCAACAAAACCCATTACCAGGCAGAAGATTGTTCCTGAGACTGCAGCTGAATCATAGATGCCACCCAGCACTAGTTTAGACAGCACCTGGTCTGCTCATCCCAAGAACAGCCCCTGCACCGAGACCCAAAGCTCGAAGTTAAGAGCCCCACCCCCGCTCACATAATGTATTATTATTATTATTATTATTTTTTGTCTTTTGTCTTTTTCCGTGTCCAGCAACGGATCGCAACCCTCAGTGTTGCCCCCGTACCGGACCGGGGACCGGCAACGGGATTGCAACCCTCGGTGTTGCTCCCGCGCCTCGCTCAGCCAGTGAGCGGGAACCGGTCTGCATGTGGGATCCGAACCCTCAGGCGGGAGCGCCGCCGCGCTTCCCAAGAGGCGCACTATCCAGTGCGCCACGGGGCCCGCCCTATGTATTATTGACTGTCATTATTTATTCAGTGCTTCCCTTGTGCCATGCTCAGTGCTGGGAGCTTTACAAATTTCTCTCTTTTAATCCTCTGAGATAGTTACTGTTGTCATCTCCACCTTACAGATGAAAAAACAGGAGCTCAAAAAAGCCCATCATTTGCCTAGGGCCATATGGCTGGTAAACAACTAAGGTAGTAAGTTTAAGATGCTGTCTGCTAGAGTTGAAAACCCATGTTCTTGGCTACACTGTATATCCCTGGACCAGCCACCTGCCACAGATATCTCACTTCTGAGGGTAAGAGCAAATCCTGTGGTTTCTCTACATTTCTGCTCTCAGAAACAAGGTTTGGGATGTCCCACAAACTGCAGGTGTGTGTCCACCCACAGCTTTGATAGGACAAGGGCAGAGGCACTGTGCAGGCTTGCACCCTGCTCTAACTGTGTTAGTCATAATTTAACACACAATATTGCCAAAACTCAATTAGAAAAGTCATTAACAGTGCCAAGGACAGGACAGATTAAGAAGACATTGCTACTTAGGATAAATACATTCTTGCCTAGGAAATGTATTTTCTTTAAGATTTTGGAAGTCCAGATGCCATAAGCTTTATGGAAGGGAGCCAGACATATGAGAGTACTTCAAAAGTTTCATGGAAAGATTCGTATTATCTTTTAATTCTATCTTTCCATGAACTTTTTGAAGTACCCTGGTATGTTGGGGAGATTGGAATAGCCCTAGTTCCCTCAGAAGGAGCAGGAAGGCACGTACTGAAGTAAGATGGAGAGTTCCTGTAGAGAATCAGGGGCTAGACAGGAGGATGTGAGATCGAGAAAAAGAAATGCAGACCACAAGCGGCCGCAGGTTTTTCAGAGGGTCTGCAGACGTTGTTTGTGGTTCAGGTGATTGTGGGATTCTTCCTTTTTGGGAGCTGGTGATTCTTTCCATGGGCAGCTGGGGATGGGGGCTCAGCCCATAGAGGTTGTTCTTGGGATTAAGGAACCAGGCATTTTCAGAAGTAGCACTGGTGCAGATTCTGGGTTGTATTGTGCACAACGTTGTGACATCCCCAGATTATGTCAAGAGACAGTGTGTGACACCCTAGATGACATCATAGGCAGTACTGCAAGGCCTCTGGTTTTCAGCACACTGTGAAGTGTTGTGGAAAGAGTTGTGGCAGTTGAAATTAGAGAAACCATTCATGGGGACCTCGTATGGCTTAGCCCTGGTGTAAATCCCTTTACATATATGATCTTATGATAACATCCATCTCACACGGTGGGCTTCAGGTCTCGGCTGCTGCTGGAGGGGAACCTTAGGGAATACTGGAAAGGTGAAGACTTGGTCCAGCTTCTAGCCAAGGAGTTACCTCTAAGTCTCTTTAAGGCAAGGGAGGTGCTCAGCATTGACATGAGGCAAAAATGAGTTTTTGTAGCCTATTAAGTCAATTGCCAACAAGTTCAACAAAGGGGGTTGGGAAGCTGAAGAGAGGTGTGATGTTTTGGTCTCTGTCAGCTTCTCAGTCTTCTCTCTAATGCTGGGGCTATCCCCAGACAGTTGTGAAAATTCCAAGGTGGGTTCGGCCAATTCAGGCTCAGCTGTATCAGGCAACCTGTTTTCTGGGGGTAAATTGGTGTGTGTGTGTGTGTGTGTGTGTGTGTGTGTGTGTGTGTGTGTGTGAATTTAGAGGGTAGTTGGGAGGAGTTGAGGCTGACGGGATTCTGTGAGGCTGTGCACCGCCTCCACACAGCATAAGCACCCCACAACAGAGGAACTCTGTCTTGATTCTGAGCTGCTTTCTGTCACAGCCCCTGAGCCTACCACACACCCCAGACCAGGCTGTCTACTCTCCCCCAGCTCATTTTTAGCTTTTCCTTTCTTTGGATTTGCATGTGGTTCCTCCCTTCAACATCTTGATTGAGTTCCCCTATGTGTGAGATTCCTTACCCCATCTGAGTTTGATAACTCTCAAAGAAAGCTTATCTGATATACCATTAATGCTGCTTAATGGCTGCTTAGTGCTCATGAGAGCATTCTAATAGTGATTTTTGGAGACAATGTCTCACTCCATGGAATAACTCTAAAAGCAGCTGCTGCAGTCACTGGGCAGCAGGATCCAGGTCCCTGGTCTCCTGACCATGAAGAGAAAGATCTGGCTGGAGGAGCCATGGGAACAGGAAGGAAGGAAGAGGGAGGCGAGAAAGAGGAAAGCTCCTTCCTTTATGTGGAAGCTGTGGGAGATGAGTGCAGAGAACGCTATTGTGCAGGAGTTGCTGGGCTCTGTGTATGTATCACAAGCTAATTAAGAGAACAGATTAAGCTGATTTGGTGTCAAAATAGCTGTGGGGAAAACAACCTTAATAACAGGTTGCAGGTGAAAGAAAATGAAATGGGAGAGAAATGAGGAGCATTTTAAAAGAAAACAATCAGGCTGGAGGGAATGGAGAGAGGAGGATAAAGCAGTACATTTAAAAAATTAAAGAAGTTGGCAGGGGGCAGCATATGCAAGTGTGCTGAAGAACACTGGGAGACTGTCTAGTCCCGCAGTTTCCTCGGCCTCAGTATTTGCCATGTTCAAAGTCCCATGGTTCCTAGAGGACAGGAGACAGGAGAAGGGAGGTGACGAGCAACTTTTGGGGGGTCGTCCAAGAACAGCAGCTTCAGGGGGCCGGGCTGTGCTCTGTCCCTGCTCAGTCTCAGCTCTGCCACTTCTGGTGGTTCTTCCGTCTGTAGCATGCTTCCCCTTTCTCCCAGTAAGATCCCAGGTCATTCCATCCCTCTCATGGATCGCCATCCCTTAGTGGATGGCTCTCAAGTCCAGGTCTCCACCTCCGCTGGATCTCCTGAGTTCTCTGGCTGCTGCCCCCGCATCCTGCACACCTAACCCTTCTAAAAGGGTTGCATTGCCCTCCCCGTGCTGCCCACATGTACGTGCTTCTCCCCACATCTCAGCACAGAGTGGCCCCATCCACCCAGCCACCTGAGCCAGAAACTTGGGACTCTTTCTTGACTCTCTCCTCTCTCCCTCATCCACCCATCAGTTAGTCCCTGCATTCTGTTGTCTCTACCTGTCCATACTATATGTATCACATCTACCTAGAATCTCTGACTGTTAAGAGCTGGAAGTTTCCTATGGGACCACTTTAGTCAATATCTTCACTGCATGGATGAGAAAACTAAGACTCAGAGGCAAACTGATTCACCTGAAGTCCTAACTTGAGTCCATGACCAGATCTAATAATTAACTTGCACTCATGTAAGCAGAGCAAGAACAGAAGGATATTACATAAAATAATAGATGCTAACCTTAGCTCAATATTAATTTCCTCCCTTTCCTACTCTGAGGTTTTGGACAACTTGGCAATAGAACAAACTAGGTTTGAATCCTGGGCACAGTCACTTACTAGCTGTGTGTTCTTGAGAAAATTACTGGAGTTTTCTAAGTTCCAATTTCCCTTTCTGTAAAATGTGGGTAATATCTATCATCTAAATGAAATAATGTAGGGAGAATACTTTTCAATTGTTTCTGGAACAAAGTAAGAACTGAAATGTTGACTATTAATAGTAGTAGTATTAGTGTTACGACGACCTCTACTATCAATAAGAACTGACATGTTGACTATCAATAGTGGTAGTATTAGTTTTACGACCACCTCTACTGTCATCACTGAGGTTTAGACCTGGCTTATTCTCTGGAGCTAGCATAGAGGCCTGCACAGCGTGGGTTGCAAGACTCGGGGCACAGGTTATCTGAACTCTCACGGGTGACTTGGTGCTTTGTTAAGGAAAATTTGAAGAGTCCCATTTTTCCCAACCAGAAGACTTTGAAACTGAACCCAGTAATGAATTGTGGCTCACTCCTGGGAACTGTTTCTAGACCACTATCGGAGCAGCCACATTTTCAATCAGGATTTCTATAAAGGAGAAAGGGCAGCTCGTCTAACAGGCCAGATTCTTGATCAGATTTAAATAGTTTGTCTTTGGGGAAGAGAGAGAAGAAATGGTCAAAATCAATAGAAAACAATTGATTTCAGACAAATATGTCTGTCTCTCTCTCTATATGTGTGTGTATGTGTATCAGCACATGAGGGGACAGGATTAGAGTCCCCCAGAATTTGGAGTTTGTCACTAACAATTGAATAGTAATGAATTAAGGTAAGCTGATTATAAATTCTAAAAAATAAATAGTAATAAATTAAGGTGATTATTAAGCTTAAAAAATAAATAATTTGGAAAAATATCGATAGAGGGTGATGACTGTCGAGGCCTGGCACTGCGGTGAGGACTTGGGGAGCAGCAGGGAACGGTTAGGTGTGCATCTGACTTTGGGAGGACTAATGTGTGAAGCTCTCCAGGCAACAATGATAAATGCACTTCTAATCATCCCCATATTAAATTTAGTATCAAGGAGAGGGGCACTTCTCTTTCTTCAATTTCACAGAAATGTGATTAACATGGATATGAAAAAAGTTAAAGGAAACCGAATTCGATTTGAACTTCATAGTCTATTTCAGAGTGAAAATTAAGATGTATTTGTAGAGTTTTAGTGGGTAGGTTTCCAGGGACTCTAAATTGTGATTGAACCAATTCCATCTTGTGCTTTTCCTCCCTCTCATTCCCCTTTCCTGGAGGTGTAAGTCTGCAGAGAATGAAGCAGACGGCAGAAGAGCTAAGCCAGCCCAGTGTGAGGACGCCTTGTCCAGGTGGGGAGGAAAGCAGCTTTGGCAGAGTCACGGTGCGAAGGACTTCAGGCTGGGTGTAGACGGGGAAGTGAACCCCTGGGTTGGCCATGAACCCTGTGTCAGCATGAGAATGGGGCTCACTGAACTTGGAACAAGAAAGTTGGACACAAACAAGGAAGGTCTCTAAAAAGAAAAGGTAAATCTGGTGGTCGCAGCTGGTGTTAGCGCTGCCATGTAATAGGCTGCAATTCCATGGACAGGAGTCCAGGCGGGAGGACTCTGAATCCCCCTCTCCCTCTGGCCACCGTTCCTCACCTGCTGAGTAAAAGGTTTTGGATTCAAAGACTGAGAACTTTAAAAGCCATCTCTGGGCATCAGCACCTGGAAAGGTCTTTTCTCTCAGATTCTCTTCCTCAATTTTAATAATTTTGAGGCATAGTGAAGGAAAAAAGGGAGACAGGGATCTGGGGTTCCTCTGGCTTTGACAATGAAAGCACCTGCAGCTTTCCTCTCTCACATCTTGAAAACAGGCTATGCTTTGTAGCTGTTGCAGATTTATCTTTTTTTGGGTGTGCTCACAAATTTATCTCCTTCTTCAGGGAGGGGTCTTCTTTGAACATGCTGTACCCTTAATGAGTCTCTTAAGGAACACAGACCCTCATTCTGGCTAAGCATTAGAAAACAGTGTAATTAAAGGGATATGTTTAATTGGGAAATTGACTCAGAGCCCAATTTAGCAACATCATCCAGACCAGGCAGGGCCAGGCTGAGGTCAGTGGGAGTCTGGCTGCCTCAGGAGTTGGGGACAGAGCTTGCTTTATTAAGATATTTCCTGGGAAATGGAATTAAGCCTAATGATTTCCACTGTAAAGGACTGCTAATTGGGAAGGCAATGCTGCTTCATTGGGACACCTGCAGGTAATTAAAGGCTCCTTCCCAATGGCCTTCTCTCTCTATGACTGGGAGGTTAAAATGGTGTGAAGGAAATAGGTGTTCTCAGCCCCCGGTGCTGAATCCCTCTCTTGGCCCTCAGTCCAAGGCCACCCAACTAGGCCACCTTTCTACTCTTTGGCAAATTGAGTTCAGAGTGTTGACTTTCATAAACCCTCAGAAGGTGAGTTTAGGTCTCTGGAGCTAAGCTGCTGCCGAGGAGTCTAGTGTGCTCCCTCGAAAGAGGAGAAAAAGGCAATGAGGTTACATAATAGTGCCCAGAAGGTGACCTGGGTTTTGGTCTTGACACCCAACCCGAGAGACTTCTGTGTCCTATGACTCTGGCTGAATGGGACTTCAAGTTGAAATAAATGTTACCTTCTGCAAAGATAGGTGTACTGCCCCATGTGGGCAGGGAGCCCTGGTGGAAAACACTCCAGATTAGGAGTTGGGAAAAGTGATTTCTAGTTCCACTGTGACTCATCTCTTTAAGCCTGTTTCCTCAACTGTAAAACACGAATGATTATACCTAATTAAGGACCATGCAAAGGTCCTTTCATTCTAGGTGCTGGGTAAGGGACTGGGGAAGGATGAGATTTTAATCTATGTTCTAAGGAACTCAGTCTAGTGGAACAGACAGACCTGTAAACCAACTCTTGCCATTTGGTGTTACAAGACCTTCTGGACAATGGAGGAAGAGGCCAGTCACCAGAGATCAGAGAAGGCTTCAGAGAGAGGTGACATCGAAGTGAGTTTTTTGAGAGAAGTTTTATGACTCGTTAAGGCATTGGAAGAAAGCATGCCAGGCAGAGAACAGCATATGCACAAGCATGCAAACCCTTGGGCAGATTCTGCAGTCCTGCTGGGTGAGAAGGATGTGTATTGGGAGGCAAGAGAAGGTGGGAAACAAGACAGTGAAGGTCACAGGAGGTGGGTCACAAAAGGCCATGAATGTTTACTTCAGGGAGCTTGCTTGAACTTTCTCTAGTAGGCTGTGGGTGGTTGCTGGAGTGTTTAGTGTGGGAGTGGCAGGTCAGAACGGAATCTGAGAAAAGCCACTGACAGAAGAGTAGTTCCAATCTGTGAGCTAGACTGAGGGGCAAGGCAGGAGGCAGGACTGCTACGATAGTCCCGAAGACAGAGGGCGACTCCCTAAATACAGTGGGGACTGAGAAGAGGGAACACGTTTGGGTTTGTATCATGGATTGCTTTGTTTGCTGGTGTTTATATTTTTTAGCTTCTGAGAGCTCTGGGATCACAAGCCTTACTGTAGCCCCTGCTTCCCTTGCAGCTGGAGGCCCCTCTGTTCACACTTCTTTACCTTCTCGAACCCCTTGCTCTGCAGAGAGAGAGGCTCCCCAGGAACTGACTTTCCAAAGAAAACCTTGGTGAGGCTTGGGACTCCCTGCCCAGTGGCCTCAGACCAGAGGAGTGAGACAGGACAAGAATTTAGGGCCTCCGGCCTCCCCAGGAGGCTTAGGGAATTTAGTTCTGGTGACAAGCGGGAACGCAGCTGAGCATTTGAGTTTCCATGGGTTTTGAACAAAACACATGATTGAAAAGCCGCCGAGATGGGAAGCACAAAGGGGAGCTGGAGCCTGGGTAATTGCAGCTTTCACTGTGACCACCGGCTCATGTTCTCTCCTTTCTTACCTGGCAGTTTGGGTAATAGGCACAATATTCACACTGCAACGGATAAGGTAGGGTCCCATTTCCAATTTTTCTGAAAAGCTGTTCCCAAGAGTTGGGTCACCTTAAAGGCTAGGTACTGGCTGTTGGTGCCAATGCAGAGACTCTTGGGACCTTTTAACTCCATTGAAAAGCATCTTCAGTGTTGAAGTTTTTTGAAGTGTTCGGCTGTGATTTTCTGTAAAGTGCTTCTGTGAATAGCTCCTGTGCAGAGTCTGAGTTAATGGGGCTGAGGTAAGCTAGACGGGGGATTTTCTTGATTTTCCATCTGGAACTTTAACTGATCCACCTCTCCTCCTCTTAACTCTTACAACGCTATCTGCACCTCCCCATAGCAGAGAATGCCTTAGGCCGAGAGAAAAATATGTGTGTGTCCATGTGCAAAGGACTGCTTGGTGCATCTTCAGAATTCTTATTCCAAGGTGCAAGTCCAGTTCCTTTCAACTCTTTTTTTTTTTCTTTTTCTTTTTGAAGTCCTGAGTTAAAAGAACTGGATTAGAACAGGAGTCTGAAAGGGACCTTTCCTGTTTGGGATCCACAGGTTGACCTGCCTTTTCCTCTAGCCTCTTGAGGGCAGGAGCCTATGTTTCCTCCCATGGCCTCTGTGCAGCTGGGCAGAGTGACACACCCAGCAGTTCTTTAGGACAAACTTTACCACTGACCACGTGAGACTGATTTCACCTAATGTGTGTGAGAGTTAATCTTATTACCTTGGTACACACTCGCTGGGTGAATACATGAATTTACTTTATTCTAGGAAAATGTTTCTCAAAAGGAAAAAATAAGGACTGTGCTGTAAAGTTTACAGCATCTTGTCCAAACCACAGAAGGAGCTGTCCTGCATAATTAACTTCCCATCGTACTTAAGATAAAATCCAACCCCCTTACCATGGCTCACTTGGTCTGCGTGACCCAGCCTCTGTGGACTTCTGTGACCTTGTCTGGCTCTGTTGTCCCCTTTGCTGGCTATGTTTCAGCTGCACTAACAATTCAACACAGTCTAACCCCAGGGACACAGCACAGACTGCTCCTTCAACTGGGATGCTCTTTTCCTCCATGTCGGCTAATTCTTAGTCACCCTTTAACTGGCCCTAGGGAGGCATTCTCTGATCCTAATCTACATTAGGCTTCTCTCTGTACCCCATACTGTTACTTCACACCCCTTATTAAAATTTGTCCTTCCATATTTATATGTGAGATTTTTGGCTTAGCCATTTTCCCCCTAAGCTCCTGATGGCAGGCACCTTGTCTGTCTTAGTCTCCACTAAATTCTAGTGCCTAGCACAGTGCCTGGCATATACTAGGTGCTTAACAAATACCTTTGAGGCCATTCATTAATAGCAGATGTAGACTCTTAGTCAAGCTGTAAAGTATTAGCCAATAGTACACATAAGCCTAGGTCTGGCCCATCCCAGAAACATGCATGGTCACAATGCTTCTAGAACTTTCCTGCCTCTACCATTTTGGGGCCCTCAGAGTGGGGCAAAGAGGCTCGTGCCAGGATCTTGATTCTTCTGACACAGTAGTGGTTCTGCTTTTCCTTCTCCCACCCTCTTTGAGTCCTGACAGTACCCCTGGTATTTTCTTCTGTCCTCTCAGGGTTGGGTGGTCTGATGGGCTGGGAGCCAGCATGGGGAGGGAGAAACTTGTCTGACCAAATTGGAGGCTGGCAGAGCAGTTTTCTTAGCAGGGCATCTGTTGATTAAATACTAGAGCCAGTTGTGAGAGGTTATTAATCTCAATTAAATCTGATTATAACATGATTGGATTTGGGCTGAGACTGTTCCAGTCAAGCGTGGCCTGCTTGATGGTCTACTCAATGGCAGCGTTGTATCACACAAGCAGGTGTCCACATTGGGACAGAAGGAGAGCCTCTGGCACTTCTGGGAAAGGGGAGATGTGACATTTATTATGGAGAGATTACCAATCATCACAATTATGGGATTATTACCTTGAAAAGTGCCACTTTTATCGTCTTCCCACTGAGGATGTACTGGGAAAGGACTTGGTCCTCAGCATTAAGCAAGGGGAACAAGCTCGCACCAGTAACTTCCCAGCTCCTGTCGAGGGCAAGGTGGACTCTTTAATAGACAGGAGTATTGGCCTGGCCTGGTGGGCTGCTCAAGGCTCCAGCTGTGGAAAATCATGGCTCAGCCTGTTGTCGTCACAGAGAACAATGAATGGGTCATTAGCATGTGGGCCAGACAGGCTGGGCCAACTGTGAAACTATTAGTATAAGCCTGGACTCAGAACGGCAGATGGCTGGGGAGCCATGAGCCATTACCAAGTGGTAGAGAAATGTTAACAGATGAATCCCTGCCTTTGTACATACATGTGCTTGCAAGTACAGGTGAAAATCCAATAGGTAGAAGATGAACAGACTTACATGTTATAAGGGAGTCTCTATTCTCAGAGAACTGAAAAGATAACAAAATCCTTAAAGCATTTCACCATTTAAACATAATCTTAAGCAATATGGTAATGCTCCATATATGTTATTTAAAAAAATAAAATTTACTTTTATCAAAGTAATATATACTCATACATTAAAAAGCTTATAACGAGAAGTAGCAGTTAGGCATCCTACCACTCGTCCATTCTCAGTTTTGAACCCAGAGTCAACTACTTTCAACATCTTTGATTTTACCTCCATATTTGTAAATAATATGCTAGTACTGCTATTTCTTGATTCACCCATTTTGGACATTATTGAATTCCTGTTAGAGCACAGGTGGGTTCACGGTGCTTGCACACTCTCTCCTACCCACTTTTCATCCCTACCTCATGGTCACTTCCCCATCGTCCAGTAAAATTGTATAATGTATTTTGGTTACAATTGGTATCTATGGTTAATTATCATGATTGTATAAATATAGTTCATTGATAAGCCAAATAAAATACTACAGTTGTTTTCTTTGAGATTTTTTCCTAGAGTTCATTTTTTTCCTATTTTTTACTCTCAGAATTTTTTTTTTTTTACATATCTTCTTTTTAAAAAAATTTAGGGATCTTCACAATTCTATCAAAATTATTTTTGAAATGCACATAGATATTCTATCAGTTCTGTGTTGCTGTTTTCCTCCTAGACTCCTCCTCCCTGGAAACTTCCATCTTCCTGCTTCTGATTTGGACTGATTGTTCTCTAGGCCTGCAGCACAGAGGCACTCAGTGATACCATAGCTTTTCTGCTTTAGATTCTCTGCCGAAGTTTGAGTTCTTTCAAGTCTGAAATGCATCTATTTACTCTCGCATGAAGAATAGTTTAGCTAGCTATAAAACCTCAGGTTTAAAAACTGAGTTGTAAGCAGTACTCTATTGTTTTCTGTATCTCATGTTTGGTTCTCTTCCTTTCTTTGGTTTCTCTTTCTAAAAATGAGGAAAGTAGGTGAAAACTGCTTTCAGAGTAAATTCTTATCTTTGCTTTCTAAATCTTCTATGAATTTTTCATTTGGGTTATCTTATTTTTAATTTTAAAGTTCTTTCTTGAAATCTGTACCCTTAAAAAATAAAATCCCATTTTTGTTTTTGGATGCAGTATCTTATTTTTTGTTAAAAATTTTGACATTTACTTCTCTTTATTAGGTTAGTTTTCCTGGTTCTTTTATTTTTTCTGTTTGTTTTGTCCTGTATTTCATATTGGAGGAATTCCTCAAATGTTGAGAATCCTCTGTTGGCTGTTGACATTTAATAGTAGGTTTCTATAAAGCTGTTTAGTGTGTGTATGTGGGATGAGAGAAAGAGGAGAGAGAGAGGGGGGAGAGAGAGAGAGAATATGAGAGACTGGCCAATTAGGAGTCTTGGCTGTAGTGATATCAGGCACATGTAAGAATCTGGCCATCTTTTCTTTGGATAAAAATTGTCTAGTCTCCAGCCTGGGAGGAGAATTCCTTATTTCCAACTTTCTGGGAATGGTATGGAGGAATGGGGACTGCGTATTTTAAGTTAACCTATCTTTATCTCTAATATGCTTGATATTTTTGAGTCCGGAGCATCTCTGGTCTAATTTCTTTGGATTCCTTAGAGGTATAGTGAGCGGAATTAGTCACCTGGCTGTGTGGAGTTGGGGAGGGGGCCTGGGGGCATAACACTTCTGTATTCCAATTTTCAATAAGTCCTCATGTTTTCAGCTTTGTGCCTCACATTCCTCATCTTCTGCCTTTCATTGTGTATAGAATCTTAAGTCCTGAGCCTTTCTGGAGCTCTGTGGGGTGGGGAGAAATAACTTGTTTATCATAGCTATTTCCGTTTTGTGGGCACATTGTTGGTAGCTGCCTCTGCCCTGCTGTGTAAGTCACCAATCCTCCATCCATTTTCTCTCTTCCTAAAGTTTGTGGAAATTTTTCGTTCACTGTTATTTCCTTTCTAAGTCTCTTTTCCCTGGGGTAGTTATACTTTAAAAAATTCCTTTACTATTATTTTAGTGAGGTTTTCACAGGAAGAAGAGATGCTTGTGGTCGATTAGTCACATTTAACCAGAAGTCTTATATGTTTGTTTTTGTTCGTTTTCAAAATTGAACATGTAGTTAATTAAGTCCAGTGAGTACTATTGGGACTAAGAATAAATTGCTTTTGGCTCACTGGATAAATCATATCTTTTTCTAAAACTGTACAATGTTTATGTGCTTTTTTCCTCTAGTAATAGTCCTTTGGTTTTTTTTTTCCCCTCCATAAACTAATATTCAAGTATTTGTAAAAATAAGGAAACACACACAAGTGTAGTAAAGTTAACAAAACTGAACTGTTGTTTGGGGAGCAAGGCCACCCAGTAATAGCTTGAAATGTTTGTTCATTTGTTAGGAAAGTCCAATTTTGGTGTACAAATGACAGTTTAGAGATGACGGTATGTAAGGTACAAGAGTCATAGACATGGACATTAAGGACTATTGGTAGATAAAAGAGTTTGGAAAATGAGGTTGTCCATTGTGCTCCTCACCACCTGCCTTTACTCACAGTGTGTCTGCATGATTCTAGCAACACTACTAGCTCGAGCACTTTTCACCCTTCAGCACCCAGCCCAGGTCATTCCTCCACCGGAAACCTTCCCTCCTCTATCCCGGGCAGGGCTAATTACTCCTTATATACTTTGCCCTTGCTTTCTTTTCCAAACCTGTGTGGTGGTTTCCAAATACTCGTCTGTGAACTTGTCTGAGCTGTGATGAAATTTCACTGATCTTTAGAAAAATTAGAAAAAGAAAGAAGTACAAACTGTGTATGTGTGTGCATGGTGGGTCTGCACATGGTGTGAGTGTGAAGTTTTATCTCTTCTTGGTAAGGAGCATTGTTTATCATGAGGCTGTCCTGTATTCTTATTCTTAAATAATAGTGAAACATTATTTATAAAATAACCATGATAGTGAATGGTAGTCAAGCAAATGTTTACTTGGCAAAATAACAGGTTGTAAACACCAGAAACTGAGCTCTGAATTAGGGGGCTAGAATGTCACATGGGTGCAGTCATCCCAAAAAGCCACTTGTGGATTTAGCTACTTTCTTTCTCCTTAGCTTTTGCATATCTTATAGCAAATATCTGTCGTGAGTTTTCATTGAGTGTGTAGGGTCCTTAGAAGACACTCAGTACACCCCT
Source organism: Galeopterus variegatus (assembly GCF_000696425.1). Lineage (NCBI taxonomy): Eukaryota > Metazoa > Chordata > Mammalia > Dermoptera > Cynocephalidae > Galeopterus > Galeopterus variegatus. The sequence continues at coordinate 214,164 of NW_007727296.1, forward strand.
GTAATGAACTGGCCACATTCCCTGGCTGCTGGGTCAGGCTTCAGGGCTTGCCTTCAAGGTGTCAGCATGACTAGTGTGGGACTCAGTTCTTGCTATTAATACCATTGTTGCATGTTCTGTGCTGAGGCACTTCCCTGCCCTGCACCCCACCTGCAGCTTTCACAGGGTGGCAAGTCCAAGATCAAAGGGACCAAAATTCTCCCAGCACCTCCGCTTCATCCTCAGGATCACATTTTTCCCTTGCCTCTCCCACTGAGCTACGACTCCTTAAGGGACACTGCTTCATCACCACAGCTTTCCTGTCTTCTGGCAACTAGCCTGATGCTTGGAGCATAGCAGGCACTCAGTGTCTGTAGAGTGAATAGTAAAGATTTGACCTTCTGGCTTGATCACATTTTTTTGGTTGCCACCCTTTCTTGGAAACTCCATAGCTTTAAGGTCCAGGATTTTATTACTGGAAAATAACCCTGGAATCTTAGAACCAGAATTGCTGAGCTTGGTACATGAACCTGAAACTCCAGGTGATTCAAAAAGATTTTTAGGTTAATAGCTAACTGGATTGGATAGAGTATTTTGTTTCACAAACATGATCATAATTTGCTCTTATTTACTTTTAAATTATGAATGATTATTCAGTAGTTTTTTCTTCCTTTTTAAACAGGGTTTTGGAAACATTGCTTTAACGAAAAATAAAACTTAAAAGCAGCTGTGGTGTTGGTATATAATGATTGAAGTGTAATTAAGAGTTGCAATTATTCCCAATTAGGCACTTGGAATGCCAAAGTAGGAACCCAATCAATCCAACCCATGCAAAGAAGATCAGGCCTGAGACAGAGACAGGGTATGGGGTGGGGAGGGATTGACTTAGGGACCCGTGGGCATCCCGTTGAAGAGGTTTGGTTACAGGATGGGATGTCTAGGAATTCATTCCTCATGTGTGACATGATGGTAGAGGCCTTCTCAAGTTTGGGATAGGAATAAAGCCCTGCTCAAGGGAAGATGTTTCTGAATGATGTTTCCCTGGACTTCTGAGTCTTATTTACTCAAGAGCAGACAGACACCCTGGAAGAACTTCCTTCCTTTATGAAAATGTAACTTGCTTGAGGACATATTAGGGGCCGGAATCCCTATAGCCCACCGGGGCCCCATGGCCTGGTGTTATTTCCAGGCTACCAACCTTACCTGCTCCCATAATTTTGTGCTGCCCTACCCATATCTGTCTACCCTGTGACACCACTAGAAACTTTTATGATCTCCATGTTCTTTTCATGGTTAACATGACCAGGGTTCTGTGCTACCATAGCCCTGCTATTAGCTCATAAGTTAACCTAACCTATGACTGATGCCATGGCTCTAACAAGGACAGCAGTGGGCTAATGCCTATATCCTCTGGCTTGCTGGGATGGTGCTCCTGATGGTGTGATTTCCCCTTGAGCCCTACTTCTGCAATTGGGTGATAATGGTGCCTGGATAGGGTGGAAGTAGGAGGCATATCTGAGAAATGGCATGCCTGACAGACCCCTTACCTGGGGGTGAAGGCACATGTGGCAGTGCTGTGGAAGGATGTGGCTCGAAATGCCCCTTACTAGCATCTCATAGCAGTGGACTTTGACACTTGGGTTATCTGCCAGTATGGGCTAGTATGGACTCGCTGGAGGATTTTGAAAGAAGAAGAGACCTGGCCAGAGTTGGGCTCTGGAAGATTTGTCAGGCATCCTGTTTGTGGGTGTTGATAGGTTGGGAGAGCCTGGAAGCAGGAAGATGTACTGGAGAGCTCTCCTGCAGTCCAAGGGACAGTCGTGATGAACTGGGAGGCTGGTTGTGGGCCAGTGGGATGGTGGTCAGTGGGCAGGATGTGGGGAGCAGCAACAAAGGAGACCAGGCGATTGGCAGGGTGACATGGGAGTGAGGGGAGGGGGCTGGGTCAGCAATGTTGGGGTTGGGATATATTGAACTTAGATAATTGGAAGGATTAAAAGAGAGAGAGGGAGGTGAGACTGAGATTGGGATGAGTCATAATATTTGAGAGGATGTCCATTTGGAAGTGTCCAACTGGAATTAGGAGTATGGGAGCTGGGTTGGAACATCTCTGGTGAGAGAGAGGAGCAAAAGGACGGGGGACCAAGTCCCTGGGGTGCCTGTGTGAACACTGGGTCAGAAAAGAGCCAGGGAGAAAACAATTCTGCTGTCAAACTTAAGGCTTTCTTTGAATCTTCATCCTTAAGGACTGGGAACAGCTCTGGGTTGGGTCCGTGGAGGCTGTGAGGGGAAGCTACTGTGCTGGTTAGGATGCTCCGACCCTGGAACAGGGCAGAGCTGAGTTCTAATCTCGCATCTGCTGCTTTTAGTTGTACAACAGTAGCTAATTTATTTAACCTTCTGGAAATCAGTTTTCTTATCTGTATAATGGGATAATAATAAAACCTGCCTTATAGATTCATGTAGCAAATATTTACTGAGCGCATTTTCTGCGCTAAGCCTGGTGGTTTACAGAGATAAGATGTGACACCTCTCTGCATCTAAGTCACTCACCCAGAAGAGAGACAGAACACCCAATACAATAAAATGCAGCGGTGACTCTGGAGACTAGACCAGGGAATGTTAGGGGCTCATGCAAAGACTGTAAACATAGACTCTGTGTGTGTGTATGTTGGGTGGTGGGAGAGGAAGTTTCCTGTGTTCTGGAGGGGATGTTGCTGATGAATTCTGAAGATTGAGAGAGTGAGTGGGAATGAGTCCAGGGCTTCTCAGCCCTGGCTGCATGAGAGAATCCCCTGGGAGCCGGGGTTCCACCCAGACCAATTAAATCAGAATCTGAGTTGGGGCAGGGTGGGCTGGGGTGGGGCCCAGACATCGGTGTGTTTTTAAGGCATCCTGTGTAATTCTAATGTGCAGCCAAGGTGGAAAACAACTGAATTAGACAAAGGTGGAGTGGGGAAGAGAAAAGTGGATTCTACCAGAAAGAGTGGCATGTGTGAAGTCTGAGAGGGGCCAGAGGAAAGATGATTCGTTTGGGTGGACTGCAGATATATTGCTTTACTAATGATTTGTTAGTGCATCATGAAACAAATTTAGTACATCATGACCAGCTTTAAAAAACAAATAGAATAAATTGTAATTGAAAACATATCCCATGGTATACAGTAAGGATCACTGTTTCCAGAAACTTGTTTCACAAACGTGTGGGTATGTGTGCTGGGTCTCTTGCGAGATGCACTTCTTGCCATGGGCACAGTCACAAGTTTCTGAGAAATGCTGCTTCGGCTGGACAGAGTGCAGGGAGTGGGGTAGCGATGGGGAGAGGATGGGGACAGGGCCATGGAAGGCACTTGGGCTCCATCCCCAGGGCAATGGGGAGCCTTTGAAGGGTTTCAAACAGAAGGCACCAAGGTCACCTCTGCATTTGCGAGCAGTCCCTTGCCTGTGGTGTGGGCAGCGTGTGGTAGGAAGAGAGGCTGCCACTGAGGTGATGGTGCACGTGACAGGTGATGCGGTTTGACGGCAGCAGCTTTGGGAAAGAGTAGAGGGGACGTGAGAGGAGGGCACCAGGGCTGACAATGAACCTTGGCCTCTACTCTCACCTTTTTTTTACTTGTTCCTTCTGTGGTAGGTCCCTGGGTCTCCAGCCAAGCTGGTCACAAGAGCTTGATGCAAGACCATGGGAGCGTTTTCCTCTCATCCCTTTTTTTGATGTTTCCAGCTGGGGAGCTCAGCATCGCTTCAATAACTCAAGCAGGGTAGAGAGAAGCCTCTGGAATCTTTCTTTAAACTGAGGAACTGTTTGGGCTTCTTGTTCCCCTAGATGCAAAAATAGCAGAACAGATGTAACTAATGCTTTGAGAGAAAATTTCCTTTGAGCTGATATCAAACATAAATGTTGGGCCCTGAAGGGATGTTCAGAAAGTTGTGGGTTGGAAAACAGTGCATTTGATCCCATCTAAGGGTGGGTGCACCATGGGCTTCCTCTTATTGGCTGGGTTTGTTGGGCCTTTTTTGGTGCTAGGGGTCAGGTTAGGGGTGAGAGCAACCAAACTAGAGCCTGCTCCATGTTTCCCTCCTGGGCTGTGTACTGGGGGGAGAAAGACGAGTAGCAGGCAGCGCCTGCTCTTGAGTGCATGTGTGTGTCATGCATGGCCGCACAGTGTGGCTGCCTCCCACCACCCTTCCCTCCACTTCAGCCACACTGGCCACCTCGCCTTTCCTGGCCAAACTTGCTCCTGCTCTTGTTCCTGCTCTTCCTCTGCGTGGAACCCTCCTCCTCCATCTTCACAAATGTCTCTGCTCCAATGCCACCCTCCTGCAGATGGCCTTTCCTTACCATCTAGATAGCTTTTCTTCCAACACATGTGCTGATCCCTACCTGAAATGGTTCAATTGTTAGTTTTTGGTTGTCTTCTCTCCCCACTAGATGGCAAGCTCCATGAAGGCAGGGACCGTGCTTGTCCATATCTACCTTATTCACTGATGTGTCTCTTGTGCCCAAGAAGTTGCAGGGCATGTGGTATGCGGCAGCTGGTGCTGGATACATATTTCTTTAATGAATGAATGGTGAATGTGGGCATCACTGATGAATGGATTCAGTTGTTCATTCCTCATTCAACCATGTGCCTGGTGCCCTTCTTGCTGGAGAATGGGGTTTGGGAACCTTGGTTCATGTCTGGGTGCATTTGCGGGAGACAGCACTTGCAGTGTGACACTGCATGCTTTTATAACTCAGAATCTTCCCCTGGGGCTTGAGATCTTTGCTCAGAAGGCACCCTGGGGGATTCCAGGTGGTTTTTAATGGTTTGTCGTGGGGGATTGACAACAAGGATCCAGGTAACTACTGAGATCAGTATGGAAATTATATCCAAATAGCCACTGTGGTTATGTAGACAAACCTATACCACCAGTCTCAGACCCAGGACTCGGTTGCACCACATTCTCTGCTCCTAGAGCCTGTGTTGCTACATCCTTCCCATGTGTTCTCAGTGCCTCCCTCCTCTGCACTGAGGCTGAGAATCTCCACTCCATTTCTTTGTTCCCTCCTGTCATTCATTTGGCTAGATTTGAGGCCAGTGAGAGTCTCAGGTCACAAACTCAGAGGACAGCATGTCTCATTTTCTGTAAATCTGAGTCCCCATCCTACCATGTTGGTAGAAACTCAGGCTCAGCCATTCTTGGATACTGCCTCTCCTCAGGGGAGTGCCAGGGTGCTGGGTCTCAGGCAGTGCCAAGGAGTTGGGAATGTCCTGGCCACTGGCCACTGAGATGCCCATCTTCCCGGCCATATGATCCCCTGAGGCCTGTGGTCCTGCTGTTTCTTTGCCACACTTGGAGCCCCTGAGCCTTGTGTCCAGTCTGCCCCCTGCATAAGAGTGGTCATTCCCACTGAGCACCTACCAAATATGTATTAACAAGGAGAAATAGGAGACCCTGTCTCTGCCCTGAGGGACCAGCCTGGTAAGCTGCAAGTCACAGGGATCCATGTGCAAAAAGGATAAGTAATAATTCAAGGCAGCAGATCCAGTGTTGAGAAGACCAAGGACTCGAGCAACTGGGAGGAAAGTGGGAATGGGGAGGGTGGGAGAGGTGCTAGAGGACTCTCTGGGAGACGATATCGAACCTGCCTCCGGAAGGTGGGCTGATTTGAGAGCTCAGTTTGGGGAGAAATTAATCCCCATCCTCATACATTGGCCAACTCCATAGCCAATACGAGGTGCATTTGCTGGAGGAAAGAATCAACCTGAACTGTGGAAATCCAAAGGATGTGGAAGAGTTTGCTCAGCTATTTCTGCATGGGCGTCCTACCCCTGCCACCAGCCAGGCCTGACACAGTTGATTGGAATGCTGTAGCCCTGGATGGCGCTGCCTCTCTTTATAACAGTGTGCAGCTTTGAAATGCAATGTAACAAGGTCACCTGTCACAGGGCTGAGCAGTTCCTCAGCTGTCGCCCCCAGCTCTGCTTTTGCTGCAAAGGGGCCACATTAGACTCCAATCCCAGAGAAATGAATCTGGAGTTCACTGAAGATGGCAGGTGCTTTTTATAGCTTTCAATGGGTTTTGAGCAGTGCACAGAACTGACAAAACACCTCTTGAGGCGATGGTTTCTCTGGACACACTGTTATGAAAAGGATTCAATTCCATTTAAATGATAGCATTTTGAGTATTTTTGCACATTCTGTACCCCCATCTTCCCTTTTATTTTCTACAGGAAAAGTATAAATGTGAATTAAAATTGCCTGGGAAAGTCTAAGCATCAATATTAAAACGTTTGGCTGATGGTTAAAGGAAATTTATGGCTGCAATTTCTCTCCATTGCAGAAACTTGCTCTTATTCTTTGTGGAGGTTGTTAACCTAGACTTCAGAAGATGTTCTCCTTGGTGCTTTCTCCTTCTTTCTCTATAATCCCTCTGTCCTTCCGCTCTGCCCTGCCTCCGTGTCTGGTGGTCTTGAGAACAAGTACCCAATCATCTGCTAAGTAGGGGGGCAAGCTCTAATGCCCACATGGTCTAGCAAGTAAATAATGAGTTGACATAAGCTGGGGGGCCTGGGGTGATCTGGAGCGGTCGTGCTTGTGGGAAAGGGCACCTGCTACCATGCCAGCTGATGGCTGCCACGTGGATGTAGACTGGGGTGGCCAGACCTCTGAGTTTTCAAGAGAAGCTGGCATTCAGATTTTAAGGAGAAATTTCTTGATTTTTAAATGTAGGCAACTAAAATACAACCTCACTGTGTGGTTGAATAAAACACACTCACCATATTCAGCCCTGAGGCTACCAGTTTGTAGCCCCTGCCTCAGATGCATCAGGCTCTCCTGGCCCTGCCTGTGAGGACTTCTCCCTGCACTTGCAGACCTACTGGGCTGGCAGCTACTCTTTAAGGGTAGTTTTAGTTTGGAAGAATGCCAAGTAGAGAGAAGAGCATAAGATCTGTACTCTTGTTCATGTGTCACAACTTCTGGACCAGGGTGACCTTGAGCAAGTCACTTGAACCTCATAGGCCTTGGTTCCTCTCTTTGAAGTAAGGAGAATTATATCTGAATTACCTACTGGGTTTCTAGTGAGACATAAAGGATAACGCCAGTGACCATGATTGGAAAAGTGTAAACACAGTTGCTGTTCTTACTCCATGTGGCCGGCATGTGGTGTGAAGGAATTGTGAACTTGAAAAGACAGTTCACTTCATGCCTGTTCAGGTTCCAGCTCGGTTTTTAGTTCTGGCCTAAACCCAAGGGGAGTGGGCCTTGGGGCTTTCTATCCACATCAGACCCATCATGATTTCCCAAACTCATCATGGCAGCAACCAGGGGAGGCAGAGTGGAGGTGGGGCAGGGAGGAAGCAGGGTCTGGGCACCTGGGATCCTGTCACACATCCCAATGTTCTTACAGCTCACAATATTCTTGAAAAATTGTGTGTTCACCAGTTTGTTTAAATAGGATGCTTAAAAATGGAAACTTTATGCAGGATAGTGTTTCCCAAACTAGTGTTTTAAGGCATGCCACTCTAGGGTGCTGAAAGGGATTTCATACACAGTTAAGGTGGGAAGCATTGCATTAAAATTAAACATGTTTCTCAATTAACAGAGTGAAAAGACCACCAACAGAGTGGGAGAAAATATTTGCAAAATATGCAACTAACAAAGGATTAATATCCAGAATATACAAGGAACTCAAACAAATTTACAGCAAAAAATCAAATAACCAATTAAAAAGTGGGCAATGGAGCTGAATAGGCATTTCTCAAAGGAAGATATAAGAATAGCCAACAGACACATGAAAAAATGCTCAGCATCACTCAGCATTCAGGAAAGGCAAATCAAAACCACTTTGAGATACCATCTCACTCCTTAGGATGGCTAATATCCAAAAGACTGAGAATGATAATTGTTGGAGAGGTTGTGGAGAAAAAGGAACCCTCATACACTGTTGGTGGGACTGTAAAATGGTGCAGCCTTTGTGGAAAATAGTATGGAGATTCCTCAGACAATTGCAGATAGATCTACCATATGACCCAGCTATCCCACTGCTGGGAATATACCCAGAGGAATGGAAATCATCATGCCGAAGGGATACCTGTTCCCCGATGTTCACTGCAGCACTCTTTACAATAGCCAAGAGTTGGAACCAGCCCAAATGTCCATCACAGATGAGTGGGTAAGGAAAATGTGTATCTACACAATGGAATACTACTCTGCTATAAAAAGGAATGAAATACTACCATTCGCAGCAACATGGATGGACTTAAGAGAAAATTATATTAAGTGAAATAAGTCAGGCACAGAAAGAGAAATACCGTATGTTCTCACTTATTGGTGAGAGCTAAAAATAAATAAATAAATAAATACACAAACAAACAGTTGTGGGAGGGAAGAAGACACAAGAATCATACCAATTCCTTGAACTTGTTAAGACAAGTGAACAGATGTGATGTAGATGGGAGGCAAGCGGGAGAGGAAGCGGGGAAAGTGGAACTGGTAAAGGGACGTAAAAAAAACAACTACATTGTATATTGATATGTTAAAATAAGAAAAAAATAAAGTTAAATAGATTTCTTTCTTGCAGGACTATGAGTTCTTTTTTAAAAATATGCTAATGTATATTGTAAGGTGAGAATATACAGTGTTTCTCAAAACTTTGTCTAGTAAGCCATCCTTAACATTCTGTAAGAGGCAGTTTGGGTAATGCTGATCTAGGTCAGCCAAAGCATTTCTTCTCTCCAGATTTTTTTTGTGTGCTGCTTGAGTGTCAGGCACTGGGGATAGATGGTGAGCCAAAGCAGACCTGGGCTTGGCTCTGCCCTCGTGATGCTGGCAATCTAGTGGGAGAGGCCCCCATGAATCAAGTAAGCAAGCCCTTGGAATAAAATCGTGACAGGAGAGAGCCTGTGCAGGAGAAGAGCACGGTTGCAGGGGATTTGCCCTCTGTGTGGGTGTTCCGGAGGAGGGAGGATTGAGGGAAGATTTGAAGGATGTGGAGGCATGAGCCAACCAGATAGCTCTGAGCCAGGGTGTGTGGGCACTTTCTGAAGTGGAGAGAAAGCCGATTGGCCAAAGGCCTGGGAGTGAGGGCTGGAGATATGTGTGGGACACTGGAGAGGTGGCAGGGCCTGGCCACAGGAAGGATTTGGGCCTTTATCCCGAAGGTAGTGGGATTTTCAGGATCTCTCCTTGGAGCCAGTGATGGGGGCAGAGCAACAGTACCATTTTTATTTAGTTTTGGGGATGGAGATTATGGGGGAGGCACTAAAGCCTCCCTAAGCCATGACTTGGTGTTGTCATTGCCTGTCATCATTGGGATGCTGGGGCGGGTGGGGAATGTCTGCATAAGGGACACCCCCTTTTTGCTGCCCCAGTTGCAGGAGGCTTCTACAGATGGAGCACATTGAACGATGACCAAATGCTGGCAGCCTGGGACAGTGCTGGATTTCTTGGGGCTGTGTCTGGTTACTTGACCTGTGGGTGCAGTAAGCTTCCCATGCAGATGTGACATTTCCCTGGGAAGGATGCTACTGCCTGCTGGGTAGCTTGTGCAGGGCAGCCAGCTCACAGCTCACAGGATGGTTCTTCTTGCTCCTGTTTGCTCTAGAATCAAGAATTTGTTGATTGTGCCTCTCTGGAGACTAATCTTCCCCTGAATTTCATGTTAGCGAGCCAGCGCAGCATCAAATGCCCTCCAAGTGTTCAATAAATATTTATTCAATAAATGTTCTCATGTGTCTTGCCAGGCATGGGAGGTAGATGGGTGAGCAGGACAGAAGAGGCCCCTGCTCTCACTGGCTCTTCTTCTAGTGGGGGACACGCTGTTAAACAGACTGGCAAGGCTGAGGGGTGTGAGCCCCTGCCCTGGTTTGGAGGCTTCAGGGAAGGCTCCCAGAGGAGTTGCTGTCCAAGCTGAAGAGTGTGTAGGCACCAGGAGGGTGAGGCAAGGAGGGAGAGAAGAGTGTCCCTGAGAAAAGAAAGGGACAGACACAGCTCTAGAGAGGAGAGAATAGGGCTCCTTCGGGAGCATGGGGAGTTTCAGTGTGGCTGCAGCAGGGGTGCAGGGCTTGGCAAGGAAACTTTGTAAGATTTTCCACTTTTCCTTGCTCTCCTGCAGAAGGTTCCCTAGAATTTGTGGGGGAGTCCAGAGCAATCTTGGTCCCAATCGTCCAGTACAATCGTCCTGAGCACACCAGGTCTCAGACACATCAAACCAAGCTGTGTTTCTCAACTACCACTTATCTGAGGGGACTGTGTCACTGTGTGTCACAAGTTGCAGGAAATAATTATTGCAAACTCTTGAAGGTCACTTACTGCCAGAAGGCTTTGCATGGATGCCCTGAGCCCTTCACCAATGAGCTGATATAACTGCAATGACAAGGAACAGTTTCTGTCATTTAACAGGAGGGATGGCAGGTAGTGGGGATATATTGGCTGCAGTGACCTTTTGCGGTAGGCAGAGATCTGCCAGTGTTGAAACAATTATCTTTAGTGCCCTCGGATGCCAGCTTCCTATTGATAACATGTGGTGCTAATTACCTTGAAGAATTCAGGGCAGATGTTGGTGCCTGGAATTAATTGGCCTGCAGAAAGGCTGAGCAGGGCTCAGGACCAGGAGAGGAGGTGTCAGCCTCCTCCAGCGCCGAGTGCATGCGCAGCTCCACCTTCTCATTCCCCTCTTTCACCACTGCAGATGTGGGGTGGGTCCTCACCCCTCCAGTCAGTACGCTTTATTGCATTCTCTTAACCTTTTCAGCGAACCAAAAATTTGATTGGCCGGCTGCTCACCTCTCTCTCTGTTTATAGTCTCCTAGACCTGCAGGGGAGGAATCGGTGACCAGTTAATCAAAATACTCTGTGTGGAAAAGGTCAGCGCAATGGGACTCCTACAATATATTTTCCCAGAATGGGAGGTATTAACATTCTGCCTCCGCATTCCTTTCAGCATTGCCCAAGTCAAACCATGTGCTCAGGAAATTGCACCAATGCCGTGGAGTCTTGATGGCCATGATTTTAATTAAAGAGAGCAATGGTGTCAGGTCTGATTGCTGTGTCCCTCCTCCTATTGGGCCGCTGTTGTCTGGAAAGGTGGCCAGTAGTGATGGGAGGTGTTCAGTGTTTCCCTCTGTGAGCTCCCAGCTCCTGTTCTGTGATCTCTTATTTCACCATAACTCATTATAAGTATAAATGCTTATGACAATGTCAGTTGACCCTCATCCAGGTCACTTTGTGCCAGGCCCTGCGCCAAGCGTTTAACATGCATCATCTCACTGAATCTCTGTATCAACCTTTTGAGTTTATTTTGCCCCTTTGTCAGACAGGGAAGCTGAAGCCCAGAGAGGCTGACTAATATGCCCAGGCCACTCAGCTGGAAAGCAGGGAGCAGGATTTGAACTCAGGGTGCTTGACTCCAGAGTCACTTTATTTCAGTCCCCTCTCCCCACCAGATCCTGAGTTCCGTGAGGACAGAGATGGCAGCTGCCTTGTTCACCTCTGTGCCTCTGCTCCTAATAGAAGCCAAGTACACAGGGGAGGTTCATGGAATGTTTATCAAATGAATAAATGAACTTAAAGCCCCAAACTTGCATGGGTGTGAAGTAGCTAAGGCAGCCCAGGATCAGGTTCACACCCTCTCGCCCCCTTGTGTGCACTTTGTAGACATGGCCTGGAGAGGTGGCATGTGTGAGGGGCCGAGCAGAGTCCTGGTGGGTGGTTTGCTGTTCTTGAGGAATCTGGCAAAAGCTGCTTTGATTGTCAAGGGAAGCTCACTTTTGAGAAATGAAGGAATTGATGCCATTGAAGATAGTGAACCCTCTGGGCCATTTGGTATCGTTTCTTATTGTGAGGAAAATGGAGACAGATGAGTCAGGCTCCCTCACCTCATATCTGGCTGAGCATGGTTCAGCCTGTCTGTTGTAAATATGTTAATTGCGCGTGTACACCCAGGTGTGTACACCCAGGTGTTCCTTGGCTATCTGACTGTACTATAAAAGATGATGGCTCTGATCTACTGGGGGCTGAGCTCACGTCCAAATAAAGCTTGTCAACCTTTCCAGTGGCTCCCAGGATCTTTTTGCAATTACCTAGCTTGCATCCTGCAGCACCTCTATGGCTCATGGGTCCTCTGGGAAAACAGCAACTTCAGCTTCTATTCCTGAGCCTTCTTGCCATCAAATTTAGGGACTCAGCTAGGAATATTGTTTTGCAATCTGCTCCCTGCCCTGCCATGTAAGATCTGTGGAGATTTGTCCATGTCAATGAATAGGGTGCTACATCACTCATTTTATTGGCTGTGTAGGACTCTGTTGTATGGCTGTTTCATGATTGATCTTACCTGCCCCTTACAGTGTACATTATCCACATTCATGTGGCATTATAACAGTCAGTTTAATCATCTGTCTCTCCCTCTAGGCTGTGAGCTCATTGAAAACAGAGATATATCTAACCCTACAGGTATACAATAGGTGTCCAATAAATGTTTGAATGGATGAATGCATGGGTGGATGTGTGAGTGAAAAGGGAAGGAAGAGGCCTTTTGTCATTGCTGTGGTTTGTTTCTGGCTAAGCCTGTGTCCTGACTGACAGCCTATTAACCCAGGACTGGTGGGGGCATTATAGTGATTACATAGCTGGACGGTCACTGTCCTTTTGGTGTCATGAGTTTAAATCCTGGTGCCACGAGAAAGTATTTCTGATACCAATCAGATTAATTCCTGATCTTCTTGAAGGAATGTCCTTGGTTCCCTGTCCCTGTGGGTTACTTTCCATGCAATTACAGGCTCTCCCCTGCTTATCTATTCTAAGCCCACACCAGCTGCCCAGGGAAAATGCCTGTTACACAGTTAGGGAAATGGGGGTGGCTTTTTGTGGGGAGTAGGGGTGGTGTGAGGGGTAGTGGCACTCCCCTCTTTTTTTTCTCTCTCATCTTTTTTTAGAATTCTGAGCTGGAAGCCTTAGCCCTATTTCGGCTGGACAGAATGTGCTGAAAAGTAAACATAAAAGAAACAGCGTGTCCAAGTTCAATAACTGAAAATCAAATTAAAAATCTAGACGGCTGCTTCTGGAGAGAACAAAGATACTGTCGAGCTGGGGTTCTTAACCTGGGGTACCCATCAGGCGCAGGTAGATTGCCTTCACCAAGTCTTTACCTGTTGTCAGATTCTCACAGGGCTTTGAGACCTCAAATGGGTTTAGAACCTCTATTTTTGGAGGAAAAGTAATTTAAGTACCTGAGCCTCATTTTCTGTGTCTGTGAAATGGAGTGATAGCTACTACGTCCCAGAACGAGGTGAGGACAGATAAAATAAGGTGTTCCAAGTGCCCAGCTCGGTAAATGGCCACTATCACCACCAGTTGCAGGGCAATGCGCATAGCCTTTCTCTGCTCCACGCATGACTGTCCATCTCAGCATTGCCATGTGCATGCGGAGTGGGCTGTGGCCAGAGATGTGCTTCAGCAGCTGTTATGCTCTGAATGTTTGCGTCCCCCCGCAATTCATATGCTGAAACGCGGTCCCCAAGGTAGTGGTATCAAGAAGTGGGGCCGTTCAGGAGATGATTAAGTCATGAGGGCAGAGACATCATGAATGGGATTTGCACCCTTATGAAAGAGGCCTGAGGGAGTCAATGCCGTGTAAAGACATATAGAAAGCACTGTCTAAGAGGAATGGGCCCTCACCAGACACCAAATCTGCTGGTGCCTTGATTTCAAAGATTTCCCAGCCTCTAGAACTGTGAGCAATAAATTTCCATTGTTTATAAATTACCCAGTCTAAAGTGTCTTATTATAGCAGCCTGAATGGACGAAGACAACAGCCTTGCTCTGACAGAGTGTTGTTCCCATGCACCAGAGATAAAGGGAGGAAGGCTGGACACCTGCTAGGGGCTGTCTCATTGTCCAGGACTGAGGTTGGCAGTGTCGAGGATGGGGGAGGAGGGAAGCACAGAGGAAAGGCTCATTAGGACTTGGTGACTAGGGGTGGAGTTGAGAGAGAGCCTCAAGAGGAAAGGGGGTGGTGGTGGGAAGAAAGTCAGGTTTTCAGGAAGCATTCTTTTACTATATTGAGTCTGAGGAGAGGTGGGCCATGGGAGTGGAAATCTCTAGCAGAAAATACAGGTCTTGGAGACATAATCACTTTGGATACCTTTAGTTCTTTATTTGCATGAGTTGCAGTCTATGGGGATTTTTGGATTTTGGCTGAAAGGAGGGGGCTGACTTTTGATGGAGGCAGCACCTGGAGCAGAGAGAGAAGGAGGATGCAAGGGTGGGGGAATTCATTCCTAGCTGAGTCCCTAAATTTGATGTCCAGAAGGCTCAGGAATAGAAGCTGAAGTTGCTCTTTTCCCAGAGGACCCATGAGCCGTGGAGGTGCTGCAGGATGCTCTGTGCCTGTGTGACAGAGTGACGCAGGGTCAAGGAGAGGGCATTCTCCCACGTGGGTATAGAAGGCAGGGGGGGTCTGGAGAGAGCACTTCTGGTGTGTATGTAGGCACGTGTTGGTGCATTGTAATGGGCACTGTCAGTAGCAACAGAGATGAGACACTCTTACTGCAATGTGCGGGAAGGACGCTGGTGAGGCAGGGGAGACATGACGGATCCTGCACAGTGACCACAGGTGATAGATGGGCTGAGAAGCCTGTAAGGGACACTCCTTGGGGACTGTTAGGAGATGGAGGATCTTCAAGGACTGGAGGACTTTTGTAAACGGGCAGGGCAAGAGTAGGGAATCTGAGTTTCTAAGGTCAATGTGCCTTTCCATCTACAGACTGGAGAAGCCTCCTCACCTTCAAACTGATGCCCACTCCCAACCCCCATGCCATGGGGCCCTGTGTTTTTCTGGGAGACACTGAGTGTGTATAAATATCTCCTGTAACATCTGTTGGGGTTTCTATACCTTTCTTAAATCTCTTTGCATTTTCAAGTGCCACCTCCTAGGGTAACATGTTCCACATGCACAGTGATCTGATATCATCAAGGAAATTTATTCCTTTCAGGGACAAAACCTTTCTACTTATACCGTGTGTGTGTGTGTGTGTGTTTGTGTGTGTGTGTGTGTGTGTGTGTGTGTGTGTGTCTATTTTTGGCAGCTGGCTGGTATGGGATCAACCATTTTTTTGATGGAAATCTGTTACCATTGTATTATTAACTTCCTTGCCTTTATAATCAGACTGTTGATGATATTATCAGGAACAATTTGAATTACTCCTATGGTAAGACATGTGCATTTCCCCTCCAAAAGTCTATAATATCCCACTGAGCTGGGCTTTCGTCACCCTTGTCTGCTCTTTCTCACTCTCCCCACTCACTGGTGGGCATTTGGCTGTCACTTCCCATGTCTTGCCCTCTCGTTTTTCCTTTTTACTCTTTAAGAGAAGAGAACAGAACTGAGGTTGCTTTGGGGTGGGAAAGGGAGAGAGGGAGGGGAGTTATTGGTAAAGGGCCATGAAAATCAATTACATCGTATAATGATAAATATAAATAAATAAATCATTAGAAATATGAAAAGTCTTATGATTGTACTAAACACAGTGATAGAGAAATTTAGGAAAATACAACCCCCCCCCAAAAAAACAAAGAAGAAAATAAAACCAAGTGTGGAGAGCGTTTTTTCCACCTCTCCCTCCCTTTTTCCACATATGTAAGAAAATTCAACGAAATTGAATACATATGTGTATATGTTACACATTATTGAGATATTTTACAAAATGATGGGATAGTGTTTTATCATAAGATGTAAAATTTTTATTTATTCTGTCTCTTATGATCGGATATTCAGGTGATTTGCATTTTTTAAACTAATTAATTGTATAATGATCATTGTTGGGTGTCTTTATCTTCATTTAATTTTTTTTTAAAGACTAGATTCTCACATGTGAGATTAATAGATCAGACTACTTAGAGTTTTGAAAAAAGTTTGAATTTGTATATGATTTATTTCTAGAAGATTAAATTATAATTTCTATTTAGGAAACTTGTTTTTTCATAACAGTTTTGTTGAGATGTGATCTACAAACCATTCAGTTCACTCACTGAAAGTGTACATTAGTATATTCAGAGTTGTATCACGCCACCAGAATCAAATTTAGAACATTTTCCTCACACCAGAAAGAAACCCTTTTACCTGTGTTAAGTATCCCTTTTTTATCCTGTTGTTTTGATGCTTTGACATCTTGGGGCCTTGCCGACTCTGGAGAGACTGCTTTTCCCAGGACTAGCCACTCCTAGAGACAGTAAAGCACTCACCCAGGAGTGTGACTTTTGCATGCGGACTAACCAGTCCATAGCCCATGTGTACCACCATCTCCTCTGTCAGGCAGTCACACTTGGGGCCAATATTCATTACCCTGCCCTAATCACCCAGGGTTAGGTACCAGACAGCTTGGGACAACTTCTATACCCCAGAGCCTGCTAAAATTATTCAAACTAGCCAATTTTAATTCTGCTTACTGTCCCTCTCCCCTTCCTGCTCCTTTGTTTTTTTAAGCTCTTGACACACGTGCCCAATTCTTCGACCAGTTGTTGATGATGGAGGCATTGGAACACTCAGACATTGCTTTTGAAATGCAAAATGGGACAACCTCTTTAGAAAGCAATGTGGCAGTTTCTTAAAAATTTAAACATGAACCTATCACATGACCCAGCCATTCCACTCCTAGGTATTACCCAAGAAAAAAGAAATATATGTTTATAAGAAGACTTTTACACAAATGTTACTAGCAACTTTATTTATAATAGACAAAATTGGGAATAACTGAAATCCCATCAAATGGTGAGCAGATAAACAAGTTGTGGTATATTCATACATATTTAGCAATAAAAGGAAACTATCTCTACTTGCAACAATATGGATGAATCTCAAAATCATTTTGCTGAGTGAAAGCCAGACAAAAAAGAACGCATACTGTATAATTCCATTTATATAAAAATCTAAAAAATACAAAATATAGTGACAGAAAGCATATTAATGGTTGCCAGGAGATAGGAGATGAGAGGGAAGAAGAGGTGGAGAAGGCTTACAAAGGGGCACAAGGAACTTTTGGGGAGCGATAGATATGTTTGCTAATTTGATGGTGTGAAGCTACACGACCACCCTAGTTTTCGCAGCTCTTTTACCTGCTGGTAATCCTGCACTGACTGGGCTGATTGTCGAGCTAGGGCTGGGTCTGGAGCTCCCAGACCCCTCAAGCCCATTCACAGACTGGGTCACAAACTCTTCATACGCCAGGCTGGGTCACCAGACCCCTTCACAAAGGTCTATGAGCTAGGTTACCAGCCACACCGTCCTTGGAAGCCAGAATCCGCTAAGGAGTGTGTAACAACTCACCTACCGAATCAACTAGCCCTGAAAATGGATGGCACTGTGAGCAGGATTCGTGACATCAGCATTAGCCTCACAGTAGCCCTTGTCGTAGCCAGACAGATGGTTTCGTAGGTATACACATATGTCAAAATTTATCAGATAGTACACTTAAAATATGTGTAGTTTTTTCTATGTTAATTATATATCAATAAAGCTAGTTTTAAAAATATTTTGTAACATATGGCCAAATTTATTGCTAGGAACACAGTACCAGTTTATATTTCAACTACAAGTGTGTAAATGCCCTTCTCACCAGATTCTTGACACTATCGAGTATTATAATTTTTAAGCATCTCTGACCAATAGGATAGGTAAAAAAAATGACATCTAATTATTTTATTTTATGCATGTTTTATTTCTGGTAAGCTTAAACTTTAAAACATGTTTATTGGTCATTTGTACTTCTCTGCATTTTTTGTTCCTTATTGCTTTGGATCTCTCTGCTCTGTCTTACACATTTCTGTATGCTCTTTATATGTTAAGGCTATTAGCCCTTTTGCTTATGTTTATTTCAAATATTTTTTTCCCAGTTCATGATTTTAATTTTTTTAAAAAATATTTATTTATTTATTTAAATCGACACATTTTAATTGTACATGCTTATAAGGTACATTCTGATGGTTTGATACATATATATGCTGTATAATGATTGGGTCAGGGTAGTAATGTAACCATCACCTAATTCATTTATCATTTGTTTGTGGAAAAAACATGCAAAAGCCTCTTCTCTAGCTATTATGTAATATATAAAACTTAACTGTTATCCATAGTCACCCTACTGTGCCACTGAACACTAGAGCTTATTCCTCTTACCTTATCGTAATTTGGTACCTGTTGGCCAACTTCCTATTTTCCTCTCCCCTCTCCCATCCCCAGTCTCTGGTAACTCTCTGCCTCTATAATATTGACTTTTTTTTGTTTGTTTTAGATTCCACATATGAGTGAGATCATGTGGTGTTTGTCTTTCTGTGCCTGGCTTACTTCCTTTAACGTAATAACCTCCAAGTCCATCCATGTTGCCACAAATGCCAGGACTTCATTCTTTTTTACAGCTAGCCAGTATTCCATTGTGTATATGTAACACATTTAAAGAATCCCTTCATCTGTTGTTGGACACTTGACTCCATATCTTGGCTATTGGAAGTGGTGCTGCAATAAGCATGGGAGAACAGATATGTCTTTGAAATAATGACTTCATTTCCTTTGGGTACATACCCGGTATTGGGGTGGCTGGGTCATATGGTAGTCCTATTTTTAATTTTTTGAGGAACCTCCATACTGTTTTCCATAACAGTTGTACTAGTTTACACTCCCACCAACAGTGTACAAGTGTTTCCTTTTCTTCACATCCTCGCTAACACTTGTTTTCTTTTTCTTTTCTTTTTTTTGATAATAGCCATTCTATTTGGAGTGATGTGGTATCTCATTGTTGTTTTGATTTGCATTTCACTGATGATTAGTGATGTTGAGCATTTTTTCATATGCCCATTGACCATTTGTATTTCTTCTTTTGAGAAGTATCTATTATCCTTTGCCCATTTCTCAGTTGGGTTGTTTGTTTTTTTCCTGTTGACTTGTTTAGTTCCTTATATAATCCTGATATGAACCCCTTTTCAGATGTATAGTTGGCAGATATTTTCTATTCTGTAGGTTGTCTCTTCACTCTGTTAAACAGTTTCCTTTGATGTGTGAAAGCTTTTTAGTTTGATGTAATCCCACTTGTCTATTTTAATTTTATTGCTTGAGCTTTCGGAGTCTTATTTAAAAATTCCTTGCCCAGCCCTATGTTTTCATTTTCCCTATGTTTTCTTCTAGTAGTTTTATAATTTTGGGTTTTACATTTAAATCTTTAATCCATTTCGAGTTGACTTTTGTGTATGGTGAGAGGTGGGGGTCTAGTTTCATTCTTCTACATGTGGGTATCCAGTTTTCCAAGCACCATTTAAGGAAGAGACTGTCTTTTCCCCAATATATATTCTTGGAAACTTTGTCAAAGATCAATTGGCCATAGGTGCATGAATTTATTTCTGGGCTCTCTATTTTGTCCCCTTGGTCTGTGTGTCTGTTTTTACACCAGCAGCATGCAGTTTTGATTACTATCATTTTGCAGTATAATTTGAAGTCAGGTAGTGTGATGTCTCCAGCTTTGTTAATTTTTCTCAGGATTGCTTTGAATATTTAGGGTCTTTTTGGTTCCATATGAATTTTAGGATCGTTTTTCTATTTCTGTGAAGTATTGGTATTTTGTCATTGGTATTTTGATAGGGATTGCATTAACTCTGTAGATCACTTTGAGTAGAATAGCTGTGTTAACAATATTGATTCTTCCAATCCATGAACATGGGATACCTTTCCATTTACTTATACCCTCTTCAATTTCTTTCTTCAAAGCTTTATAGTTTTCATTGTAGAGTTCTCTTACCTCCTTGGTTAAGTGTTGGACTGCCACTCATTGATGGCTTCCCCATTGAGGAGGTCTGCCTGTTCTCCTGGGGGGAAGGGGTGTTGCATGAGTTCAGACACTGGGGTCTTGGTCTTTCAGTTTGGCCTAAGCTCTAGGCAGCTGGCCCCACCAGCATCCATGTGAACATGGTAGAATGAAGGTGGGGTCTCAGGATAGAGGGAGTCAGTTGGTACCAGCCTCTAGGGCAGGATGCACTTTACCAGCAGGTGGGGTTTCAAGCCGGTGCTGTGCAATAGTTGGTTGTTCTCCCTGGGCTTCTACTGTGAGGTTGTAAAGCTGCAAAAACTCCCAGCTACTCTCCAAACTGGGTTTGGGGCCTGTGAGGACTTGGGGATTCTCTTGTGGCAGGGATTCCTGGTATTTGTGGTGGCAGTAGAAACGGGTGGGGTTTTTCCAGCTTACCTTCTCTTCATCTGACTCCACGCTAGTCCCTGTGGGGAGACACTGAGGCAGAGATAGGATGCCTTGCTCTGCTCTCCTACGGTGCTATTGCAGTCTTCTGTGCTCCACAAGTATTTCATCACTCCCCTGGTGCTCTGCAGAGTATTTCTTCAGTCATTCCTGTCAAAATACAGTTGTTTATAGTTGTCTTTTTGTCAGGGGAGTGAGTGCCAGACAACTCTAGTCAACCATCTTGCTCCACCCTCCATGATTTTAATTTTTAAGGGAATTTCTGATACATAAAAATTGTAAAAGTTTATAAGGTCAAATCAATTTCTTTATGTTTTCCTACCTTTCTGATTTGCAACTTTCAATTCTGGAAAAAAGTATAATTGATTTTCTTAAAATTTCTTATTAAATAAAAATGAATGAGGTTGCATTGCGGGCCTGTGAGATTTTCCTACATAGAAATATTTGTGAGTTTGGTGACATACAACTGTTCCAGCCATTTTGAGGTCATTGATTGCCAAGTTTATTGTGTTGAGGAACTCTCCTTAATGTAAAAAATTATCTATGTGGACCCCCACATGATAGTGATTATACTTTTAGGGTCTGTTGATGGAGAATATATGATGACCAAAAACCTCCTGTAAATTCAGCTAATTTAAAAAATGATTTGTATTAATCACCACAGCATTTACATACATGTGGAGAAATGGTGCACCTATGTGTGAAGTATGTTTTCTGTTTACAGACAAAATTTGGTGTGCATGTGGATGCTGGATCCCCTGAAATAATTTCAAGGCCCTCCAAGTTTAGGAACCTCCTGTGGGAACCACATCTTCACAGGTGGAGCAGAGACTCAGATCTTTTGCCTGTGCTGAAACCTGCCCCTTCCTCCAAACTGCTTTCAGCTGAGAATTTTGGGGACGTGGTCTTGAGTTCTGGGAAGACTGAATTTGGAGTAAGTGGGAGTGTTAGCAGACTTTTAAAAACTCTTGTTTCCAGCTCACCTTTTTCAATTGTGAAGGAGTATCTTAAGTGCATTGAGAGTGGGTGAAAAAGATATTAACTGCACTCTTACACATTTTCTTTCCAAGTGGAAGTGACTTTACCCAGAATAAGCATGTGGCTGTTACTAGTCCCTTTGTCATTTTTGCTCAGGGGATTCAGGGCATGCCTGTTTAAATGAGATAACATACATGAACTGCCTAGCACAGAGCCTGGCCTACAGTTCATGCTCAACAAATCTTTGTTCTTGCTCCCTTCCCTCCTCTATTTGATAGCAGGTTCCCAGCTCACTTGCAAATGTAGCATTGATCTCACAGCAAATATGTTTTGGCTCAGTGATGAGTCCACTCAAAAGGAGGGAGAGAATTATTTAAATTATTGAAACACCATAATCCATAAGCTCACATAAATGTTGTTTTGAACTAAGAGCTTTATGCACTTCAGCTGCCTCATTTCATCTTATGGGTGGTTAATGTCTCTTGCTGTCACATACGAGGCTAGATATCTATTGCTGTCACATACTTTAAAAATTCGGGCTTTTGAAATTCTCTTTTGTGTTAAACTTGCAATGCGGTATTGGATTCCTTGGTTCATTTTTTAAAAAAGCCCTTTATCAAAATGTTAAGCTTGGTTAATTTGCATAAAATATTTTCTCTGCAATTTACTCTCTATTACTTTTGAAACGCAAATTGCCTCTGCTGCAGCATGGGGTTGGTGGTGATGGCGCGCAAGCTATTAGGGCTTTCAATTCTAGGGATAAGGAATCCTCAGGTTTGAAGCTGAAGGAAATAAATTGGACTCTTGCCTTGCCCACTCCCTTGGGTGATCTGAGCTGATCTGAAGAAGAAAAGGAAAAAAAGGAAGCAGGATCTGCAAAGAAAGGGTTCGAAGGCCTGGGGTAGAATGTAGAAGTGTGTGTTGGAAGCTGGGGTATGGCTGTGTGCTCTTGTGAGCTCGAGTGGAGGAAGAAGAAGGGAAAGCCTTGGGGTGTCTCCAGGAAGAAGCTCAGTGACAACAAATCTTATGCGCGTATACAGACAGATTCTTCTGCCAAAAACGCAGCTCCCATCCCACCATTCCTCTGCTCCACAGCCTTCGCTGCTCCCTACTAGCCCAGAATCAACTCTCCTTTCAAACAGGGAATCAGAGTAGCTGGTGGATGTCAGTGCTGATGGAATAAACAAGCTTTAGCACACCGAGAAGGCTGTTGGGAAACCAGAGGCCAAAAGACTTTCCTGCGGCCTTAGTGACAGGAGCCCTGATGGTTCCGCCTTTGCCCAGAGATACCCACCTCAGTCCCAAGTGTCAACAGTACAGAGCAGAGGGGAGCCTTTCTGCACTCAGTGACTATCCCCCTTTAAAGCAAAGCTACTCAGCCTGAAAAACACTTCCTTTCCCAAATAGCAGATGGGCAGGCTGTAATTAGACAGCTGCTGGCTCCTCACACTTCACTTTCTTAGAAAGGGAAAGACTCACAGAAAAGAGGGAGGGCTTCCTTGTTGGGGAGGGGTCTTCCCTTTACACACAAGAGTTTTTTTCCTGACTCACCCTAGGCTTTTCTCTGAAAACTCAGAAAGAGCCAATTTTAGTAGGAGCAAATGAATGTATTTGATGAAAGGTGGGATTCATGTTCAGGGAGATGGGGTTATATTTAGACCCATGTAATTAAGGATCCATTTATGTCTGAGCATCCTTAAACAGACAAATATAAAACTCATGAATACCAAATTCTATTTGGGTAGCTGGCTGGAAGTACACACACACTCACACACACACTCAGCCTATCTCTGTCTGTTCGAGTAGAAGGAAAGGCCACCATCATCTCAGCTCAGGTCTAATGAATTTCAAGCCTCACTATCTTGGGCTACAATAAAAATTCTTGGACTCTACATTCAAATAGGGAAGCAGAATAGCGGTGGACATCAGTGCTGAAGGAATAAAAATGCTTCAGCACACCAAGCCTACTGTTGGGAAACCAGAGGCTGAGAGACTTTGGGGTTTTAGTGACAGGAGCCCTGATGGTCCTACTTTTGCCAAGAACCATCCACCTCAAACCTGAGTATTCTGCTCTCTCTGATTTTGAAAGTCTGATTCTCTGCTACAGTATGAAATGTAAGACGATCTGAGATTGATACTGACCAGGGAGAGACCAGCATTTCTTCTGAATTGCTTTTCTCCTGGGACCAAAGTAGAAGTGATATTAGAAACCTGAAAAAAAGAAGTCAATGATTTTGCATCTATTGAAAAACAATTTTTCACTTAAAAATACTTCAAAAAGAAGAAAAAACACAAATTCGCAATCTCTTGAAAGCCCAGCCAGCCTAGAAACAGAAAAGTTCCCATTTTCAATGACTTAGTTGTAGTGAGAAAAAAAGCCATTGATATGTGGCTTTCTTCACCCAATATCACGTCAGAGGTAATGATATGAAATTACCGCAGTTATTATGTTTCTCAGAAGAGTGGGCATGGGAAGGTCTATGGATTTCAAATGCGCTGGAATTTAACTGCAATGTCCTTTGCTATAGAGTCCAGCAGGGTCCCTCTCCTTTCCTTCCTCTCCTCTGAATGCCACAAACATGGGCACGTGTTCCACACAATTCTATACTACCCCGTCTGGTGTTTACACCCCCTGTGATGTAGCATCCAAAGGAGAGAGAGAGCAGCCAGGGGAACCACAACTCTGGGTATCATTGTGAATCACAGAAGGGACTGTGAGGGAGAGGAGATGTGCCAGGGACCATGTAGAAAGTGGCCACGCCCTCCTAGAGATTTCTTATTGAGGGCTTGGATGAAGATGGAGAGGGTCCTCTTGCCAATTTGTGGATGACAGAGATGGGAGGGGTCACCAGTATGTTGAATGACAGATTCAGGGGTCCAAGAGATCTTGACTGGATGGAGCCAAAGACTGGACTATCGCCAGGCAAAAGCTGAGGGGGTAAAGGTAAGACCAAAAATACTGAGGGCGCAAACACGGAGTTGGGAAGGAAGGATGAAGCCTGTGTGGATGTGACTTGGGTTGTAGCTGATTCTGAGTGTGCTCTGAGTCAGCAGTGGGATGTGGAGTGCAGGGAAACAGAGTGACGTTTGGCCATGTTATTAGAGGTATGATGGCTGGAGTGGAGGAGGTGATAGTCATTCTCTCTATGTCCTTGTCATGCTAGAACATCCTATTCAGGTCAGGACCCTACACTGAGAACTTCACAGACAAAAGGAGAGTGTTAGAGGAGGGTCCAGGCATTGGAGGAACTGGAGACCACACCAGTGAGAAGGGGAGGAATTGAGCTTATTTGATCTGGAGGATAGAGGATTATTGTATTTATCCTAAAGTATCTGCGGGACTGACCAGTGACAGAGAGTGGACTTGTTCTGCGTGGTCTAATGTGGGGTGTAGCAAACTAAGGTCTGCTGCCTGTTTTTGTATATAAAGTTTAGTTGGAACAGCCACGTACATTCCTTTATATATTGTTTATGTCTGCTTTTATGCTGTAATAGCAGAGGTAAATAGTTGCCAGAGAGACCCTACGGTCCACAAAACCTAAAACATTTACTCTCTGGTCCTTTCCAAAAAAAAGTATGCTGACCATAGCCTAATATATGGAAATAAGGCCTAATTTGGTATTTTAAGTCTGTGCTTTAACCAATGGAACTAACCAGTCAGCCCTAAGACCTAATTTGGAGGTGTTGTTGGTGAAAACTTTAAGAAGGCATATTTTTACATAATAAAAGGAAGAAAAGTTAAATTTAAGGTATTAGTTGAAGGTAAGAGTTGAGTTCCCTTTTTGGTGGGATTGATTTAGAGGTGATTTCAGCATTAGGGAGCATTTGGTCTTAGGTAGCCTTTGACCCCTCCCCAATTTCAGAATTTTCTTATTTACTGCATTGTGGCATTACATAAATTACTTTTTGGTTTACTTGCAGGTATCAGATATGTCTCTCCTCTACCTTTCCCTACACCCCTCCCTCTCTTTGTACACAGAGCTCACATTTTACTCTGCTTTGTAGCTCCTGCTATGACTAAGGTAAGTCTGCTCTGCACTCTCTCTCCAAATGTGTTTATAATGAGAGTTTGAAGCGGGTTGTCTTCGGAGAGTTATGCCTACAAAGATGTCCGAAGGTGGGCATTTCAGAGGCAGTATTGTAAGAAGAATCAAAGGAGGTGGCATGGCTTGGGAAGAGAACAGGTCTTGAAGCCAGACAGCCTTGGGTTTGAATCTCAATTCTACCATTTACTGTTGCTGTAGATTGAATGTCCCCCAAAACTCATTTGAAGCTTGACCTCCATTGTAACAGTGTTAAGATGGTGGGAAATCCAATTATGGTATTTGAAAGGTGGGGTCTTTAATTGGTGATTAGATTGTGAGGACTGTGCCCTCGTGCATGGATTGATCTATTCATGGAGGAATGGGCATAGTTCTGATGGTTTTATAAGGGAGGCAAGTGAGCAGGTTAGCTCTCTTGCTCAGCCCATTCTTGCCATGTGATACCTTGAGTTGCTGTATAGAGTCACCAAGCAGAAGAAGGTGCTCATTAGGTGTGCTGCCTTGGCTTTGGGCTTCCCTGCCTCCAAAACTGAAAGAAATAAATTTTGTTCCTTTATAAATTACCCAGTTTCAGGTATTCTGTTATAAGCAACAGAAACAGACTAATACAACTGTGATCTTAGAAAAGTTTCATTCATTCATTCATTCATTCATTCATTCATTCATTCATTCAATGTGTATTGAGTACCTGCTATGTGCCAGGCACTATTTAAGGCACTTTCATATTTTAGTGAACAGGGAAGTAAAAATCTCTGCCATCTGAGAGTTTACAGTCTTCTGGTGAAGAGAGATAATAAATACTAAACATGGTTAATATAGAAATTATATAATATGTTAGAAGGTGATAAATGTTGTGGAAAAATGAAAGGTAGAGCAGGTAAGAGCATTTGGGAACCGAAGTTTGCAATTTTAAAAAAGATGGTCAGGATAGGCCTCATTGAGAAAGTAAAATTTAATCAAAGACTAGAAGGAGGTGTAGGAATTGTCCATCCAGACCAAGGCACTAAGGTGGGATTGTACCTGGTGCGTTCAAGGAATAGCAAGGAGGACAACGTGGCTGGAGTGGAGGGGCAAGAGGGAAGGTAGGAGAGGAGGACGTCAGAGGGGCAATGGATGGCAGAGGGGGGGACCAGATCGTCCCAAGGCTTCTGTACAAACTTTGCCTTTTACTCTGTGCGAAGTGGGAAGCCACTGTAGGAGCTTCCTTTGTGAGTTAAGGAGTAACCAGGTCTGACTTTTGATTTAAAGGAATCCTCTAGCTGCTGGTTGAGATTAGATTACAGGGATGTGTATTAGTTTCCTGTCACTGCCACAACAAATTTCCACAAACTGGGTGGCTTAAAATAACAGATATTTATTCTCTCACAGTCTGGAGGCTATAAATTTGAAATCGAGATGTTGGCAAAGCTGTACTCCCTCTGGGACTGTGTTAGTCAGGATTCTCCAGAGAAAAAGAACCAATAAGGGTGTGTGTGTGTGTGTGTACACACACACAGAGATTTATTATAAGGAATTGGCTTACACAACTATAAAGGCTGAGACGTTTCAAGATGCAGTTGACAAGCTGGAGACCCAAAAGAACAGATGTGTAGTTCCAGTATGAGTCTGAAGGCCGGAAAACCAGAAGATCCAATGGTCTGAGTTCTAGTTCAAAAGCTGGTAGGCTCGAGACTTCGGAAGAGCTGATGTTTCAATTTGATTAAAGGCGGGAAAAGACCAATGTCCCAGCTCCATCAGTTAGGGAGGAGGAGTTCTCTCTTACTTGAGGGAAGGTCAGCCTTTTTGTTCTACTGATTCAAATGATAATCTCATCCAAAAACAACCTAACAGACACAGAGAATAATGTTTGATCAAACATCAGGGCACCTGTGACCCAGTCAAGTTAACACATAAAATTCATCATCACAAGGGCTTTAATATAGAGTCCGTTTTTCACCTCTTCCAGTGACTGGCGGCTCCTGGCATTCCTTGGTTAGTGGCTGCATCATTCCAGTGTCTGCCTCTGTCTTCACATGGCCTTCCCTTCTCTATTTCACATCTCCCTCAACTTAATGCTCATAAGGACACTTGTCATTGGGTTTAGAGCCCACTCAGATAATCCAGGATGATCTTATTTTGAGGTCCTTCACTTAATTACAACTGCAAAGATCCCTTTTCCAAATATAAGGTCATACTCACGGGTTACAGGGATTAGAACAAAGATATATCTTCTGTGGGGCCATTCAATCCTCTACAGGGGACAAGGGCAGAAGCAGAGAGGTCAGTTAGGCGCTATTGCAGAAACCGAGGCAGGAGATGATAATAGCTGAGGCCAAAGTGGTAGCAGAACCAGTGGTGAAAAGCCTAGATACTGATGACAGATTGCATGGGGAGTGTGAGAGAAAGGAGACGAGTCAAGGATAACTCCAAGTTTTCGGTGTGAGAAGTAGGAAGGATGGGATCACTTTCCATGGGCTGGGGAGGCTGACGGTGGAGCAGGTTTCTGTTTGTTTGTGTGTTTAGCTGTTTATTATAAATTATTTCTTGGTGGAGGCAGGTCTGAAGTTCAGTTTTGGGCATACTAAGTTTGAAGTGTCTGTTAGACATTCAAGTGGGATATTCAGCAGGCAGTGGGATTCACAAGTCTGGAACTGAGGGGAGATATTTAGACTGGAGATATGAATTCAGAAATTGTCAGTGCATGGAAGGTATCTAAAGCCATGAGACAAAGTCTCTTAACCTCAAGAAACAGGGATCCAAATATGTGGGAAATTGTGTGGAATCCAGTTTGTCTTGGAAGGGTGATTTTCCAGTCCATGGGGTGAGACACTTCAGTTTGTGTTATTCCTTGGACCAGCAGCATTGGCACCACCTGGGGGCTTGTTAGAAATGCAGCATCTCAGACCGCACTCTGACCCAGCACATCAGAACCAGCATTTTACAAGATCCCAGGTGATCCGAGTGCACACCGAAGTGTGAGAAGCGCTGAGCTCATCAGCACAGTCACTCACCTCACTGTAGGTGTTCTGGCAGGGGCTTAATTTAGATTTCCCGGGAACACTCATTTAGAATGCCTGCTGGGGTGAAACAAAGAATCAGGAACATTCTACAGGGACGGGCTGAAATTTTGTTCTAGCGACATTTGGGCACCTTTGTTATCACATTCTAAAAAGCATCCCCAGTGGCCCAGCAAGGTGCATCAGCTTCAGAGAAAGCAGGTGTGAAGGCGCAGACCTGGGAGGTGACAAGTGGCCCTCGCTTTTCACCTGCCTCCTTTTCACAGCCCACGATTCCTGTGGTATTTCTTCTCTTTCTCTAACCCCTCCCATCACCTCCCCATGGAACAATTGCAAGCTTTAGGCCCTTAAAGGTCTGGGAGCTCAGGTAAGTGGGGTCATTTTTGATTGATAAAATGTGATTTCTCTAAAAATCTTAAAATATGTATTTTAGAAGGTGAGCCTAACATTTTTTTCTCAGTTCAGTGAGGTTTGTACCAAAACAATCTATAAATCCTTTTATGTGGAGGCAAATGAACTAATTTTAGGAGATGCTGTCTTCTGGGAGGCCAGCTTACAGCCTGGGGACAGAGGTACTGATGTAATCCATTTTAACCGATGATTTAAGAAATCTACTTTCAGATAGTTGCTTTACGGGGATTTTAAAAATAGGTATGTCTTACTTTATATAGCAGACCCATTTCTGAAGACTTCTCCTGAACTTCTGGAAATCAAGCCATATTTCCCTGTTAATTACCGTGATCATTTCGGAGACACGGCCCTCATTTCTGAGTGAGGCACAAGCAGAACTTATCCTGGCTTGGGAATAGGGTGACCAACTGTCACTGCTTGCCTGTGACTGAGGGGTTTCCCAGATAAGGACCTATTTTTAAATAGACTTAATCTTTTCAGAGCAGTTTTAGGCTCCCAGCATAATTGATCAGGAGGTACAGAGATTTCCATACAGCCCCTGCCCTGACGCACGCACGGCCTCCTCCACTACCCACATTCCCCACCACAGTGCAATGTGTTACAATTGATGAACCTATACTGACACGTCATCTCTCAAAGTCCATAGTTTACATTAGGGTTTATTCTTAGTGTGGTATGTTCTGTGGGTTTGGGGAAATGTATAATGACATGTATCCACCATTATGGTATCATACAGCATAGTTTCATTGCCCTGGAAGTCTCTGTATTCCACCTGTTCATCCCTCCCCTCCCCCTCACCCCAGGAAACCACTGGTCTTTTTACTATCTCCATGGTATATATATCTTCAGAATGTCACATGTGTTAGAATCATACAGTGTTAGCCTATTCATATTGGCTTCTTTCACTTAGTAATAGGCATTTAAGTTTCCTCCATGTCTTTTCATGGCTTGATAGCTCATTTCTTTTTAGTACTGAGTAATACTCCATTGTCTGGATGTACCAGTTTATTTATCCATTCATCTATTGAAGGACATCTTGGTTGCTTCCAAGTACTGGCAATTATGATAAAAGTTGCTATAAATTTCCATGTGCAGGTTTTTGTGTGGATGTAAGTTTCAACGTATTTGGATAAATACCTTGAGTGTTATTGCTGGATTATGTGGTAAGAGTAAGAAACTGCCAAGCTGTCTTCCAAAGTGGCTGTACTGTTTTGCATTTCCACTAGCAATAAATGAGCATTCCTGTTGCTCCACGTCCTTGCCATTTGGTATTGTCATTGTTTTGCATTTTGGCCATTCTAATAGGTATGTAGTTCTCGTTGGTGTTCTCACTTGTAATTCCCTAATAACATCTGATGCATCTTTTCATATATTTTTTTGCCATCTGTATATCTTCTTTGATGAAGTATGTTTGAGTCTTTTCCTATTTTTATTTTATTTATTTATTTTTTGTATGTTGTGTTGTTTATTTTGTTCCATTGTTGTATCTTTAATGTGCCACTGCCAATGTTTCATTGTTTTATTCTTTAAATTAATTATTATTATCAATTATTTTTTACATTCTAAGATGTTGTGGAGCAGTTGGAGGGAGGGGGAGAGGGGTACGGGGAGGATAGGGTGGGACGAGGAGGAAGGAGCGTGGGGTGTGGTCAAGGCCTGTGGCACCCCACTCATTCCAGCAGGGGAGCCCAGGGGGCTTCCCGTGTTGCCTCAGTCATGGCTTGCCTGGATGTGGACTTCGGGAGGGCATGGCTGAGGGCCTCGGTCCCCCACTGCCCCAGTTTGAGAGCCCAGGGTGCTTCCAGCGGTGGCCCTGTGGTCATCTCCGGGCTGGATGTGAATGTCAGGGGGCATGGCTGAGTCCCTTGTTCCGCCCTCCCCCTACCCTAGCTTGGGAGCCTGGGGGGCTTCTAGTCCTTCTCAGTTTTATAGGTGTTCTTTGGTGGTGTTAGACCTTTACTGGTTAATATCATAACTTTGTCTCTGATCTGGGTTTTTTTTCTTTCAGTTCTGTGTTGGAACTTAACCCAAAACTGTCCCACCACTTAAACTCTGCACTGGAACTAATTTGTTATTCTTTTGTTACTTCTAAAATGGGGGAACTTCCTGTGGGAACCAGCACTTGAGCCCTGTGGTTGAGCTAAATTGCTGCTTTGCTGCTGATTCTCTGAGGAAGGCTTTTTGTGCAGCTCGGGTTTTAATTGTTGACCTAGTAAGCACTTCTGGGTCTTGTGTGGGCTGGTACACCTGGGTTGTGTGGAAACTCTGGTCTGGGCCTGAGTCTTTTCAGCAAACTGCACCCCCTGCAGTTCTATATTCCTGACCAGTCTCCACTGAGTGGGTCTGTGCTGATTGGGGGGCAGATCAGCTGTCCATGCTGTGCCCCAGTGTTCCCCTGGTGGGCCTGTCGTCTCGCCCACCCCCCGCACTTCAAACTTTTTCCATGGGACGGGCTGTGTGCTGGTCCCTTGCGATGACTCATTGGCTTCTGAGTGGCTCCTTTTTCTTCAGTTGTCTGTATTCCCTTACTCCTATGAGGGTCCATAGGAACCTTGTTAGTAGTCTTGCTGGTCTGGGGGCCACTAAGGCCCTCTTCTCCCCTGCAGCCTCCAAGTAACTTCATATGAAGGGCACAGCAATGGCTTTCACCAGCTCTTGCTCTGTGTACCCGCCACAGCCAGCCTTGAAGTGGTTGAGGCTCGAAATGGTCAGAATGATCCTTTCTTTCTCTCATTGTGGCTTCTGCTGCTTTAATGAACTCTGTAGGTCTCTCTTCCTCTTCCCCTGAGCTCTAGTGGCCCCAGCTTGGCCGTCACTGCTTTTTAATAGCTGTAAATTGGTTGACTGGGGGAGAGGGTGATGCTGGGGACTGTCTATTCTGCCATCTTGACTGGAACACCTTTTCCTATTTTTAAATTGGGTTGTTTTCTTATTGCTTAATTTTACCAGTTCTTTGTCTTTATTTTGAATATGTCCTTTATTAGATATGTCTTTTGCAAATACTTTCTGAAAGGAAAAACCCTGGCCCGAGCACAAAATAAGACACACCAGGAGACCTGGACTCAACCAAAGTGTACTAGGTGGGTGAAATGAACAAGCGGGCTGCCCTCTCCAGAGTGGGAGCAGCAGCAGGGAGAGTCGGGGCGGGCCTCTTATATCCAGTTAGGCTGAGCTGGACTGTTCCTATTGGCTAAGAAGGAAGGGGAGGGAAGCGAGAGGGGTTTAAGCTGAGCTGGGACTTTCTCATAGGTGGGCAAAATTGCACATGTGGGAAGGTGATGTGGCAGCTAGGGGATTTTTCTGGGTGGGGGTTTTCCGGGAAACTTTCTGAGGCGCCATTTTGTGTATCTCGGTCTTTAATGCCATTTTGCTTTTCTTGTGGAGGGGATATTAGCCAACACTTTTCTCCCAGTTTGTGGTTGCCTTTTCATTCTCTTGACAGTGTCTTTCACAGAACAGAAATTTTTAATTTTAATGATGTCCAACTTATCAATTATTTCTTTCTTAGATTGTGCCTTTGGTGTTGTTTCTAAAAAGTCATCATGATACTCAAGATTATCTAGATTTTCTCCTATGTTATCTTCTAGGAGTTTTATAATTTTACATTTTACATAGGTATAGGTGCATCGTCCATGTCAAGTTACTTTTTGTGAAGGGAGTGAGGTCTTTTCCTAGGTTCATCTTTTCACATGTGGATGTTCAGTTGTTCCAGCACCATTTGTTGAAAAGACTATCTTTTCTCCATTGTACTGTGTATGCTTCTTTGTCAAAGATCAGTTAACTATATTTACATGAGTCTATTTCTGAGTTCTCTATTCTGTTCCATTGATCTATTTGTCTTTTCTTTCACCAATGCTACACATTGATCTTTAATAAGTTACTTTTATAGTAAGTCTTGAAGTTGGGTCATGTCAGTCCTCCAACTTTGTTCTTTTTTTTTTAAATTGTATATATTTACGGTGTACAACATGATGTTTTGATGTAGTTGTCTTCAAATACATATAAATAGTAAAGTAATTACTACAGTCAAACAAATTAACATACTTAGCATCCCATGTAGTTTCCTTCCTTTCTTTCTTTCTTTTTGTTTTGTGGGAAGAGCACCTAAAATCTACTGTCTTGGCAAATTACCAGTATACAACACAATATTATTAACTATAGTCCTCACGTTGTATGTTAGATCTCTTAGATTTATTTATCCTAAATAACGCTACTTTGTATTCTTTCACCTATGTCTTCCCATTTCCCCCACACCCCCACACTGTCCCTGGAAATCATTTTTTGATTAAAACCACTTTATTGAGGTATAATTAACATACAAAAAGCTGTACATGTATACAGCTTGATGAGTTTGGAGATAAGTATACACACATGAAACCATCACAATTAATGTCATAAATATATTCATCACTTCCAAAAGTTTCCTCCTATCCTCTTTATTTATTATTGTTATTTTCTGTGATAAGAATACTTAGCATAAAATCTACCCTCTTAGCAAACTTTTAAGTATATAATACAGTATTATTAACTATAGGAAATATACCTTTTAATTGGTGTGTTTAGACCATTGACATTTAAAGTAATTATTGATATAATTGGATTAATATCTACCATATTTGTTACTGTTTTCTATTCATTGCTTTTGTTCCTATTTTTATCTTCCTCTCGTGGTTTCAACTGAGCATTTTCTATGATTAATTTTCTTCCTTTTTAGCATATCAATTATATGCTAAAAAGTGTATACTTTTAAAAATTTTTAGTGGTTTCCCTACAGTTTGTAATCTACATTTACAACTGATCCATGTTCACTTTCAAATAACACTATACTGCCTTTTCTGGTAGTACTAATACCTTATAATAACAAAATATTTCTATGTCATTTCATATCATTACTGTTATTCATTTCAATTATACATGAACTATAATCATTGATAACACTGTTGCTGTTATTATTTTGAACAAACTGCTATCTGTTAGATCAACTAAGAATAAGAAAAATTAAAGTTTAAAAATTTTACCTTTAATTCTATCTTCTCCAACGTTCTTCCTTTTTTAATGTAGATGTGAGTTTCTGGACTATATAATTTTCTTCTCTCTGAAGAATTTCTCTTAACATTTCTTACAAGGCAGATCTGCTGGCAACAAAGTTTCTCAATTTTTGTTTGTCTGAGAAAGTCCATATTTCTCCTTCACTTTTGAAGGATAATTTCACAACTTAAGAATTCTACATTGGCAGGTTCTTTTCCTCTCAACACTTTAAATATTTCACTCCATTTTCTTCTTTCTTGAATGGTTTCTGAGAGGTTGGATGTAATCTTATATTTGCTCCTTTATAGGTAAGTAGTTTTTTTCCCTCTGGCTTCTTAAGATTTTTTCTTTATCACTGATTTTCTGCAGATTGAATTTGATATGGGCAGTTGTAGTTCTTCAGGCGTTTACCCAGCTTGGTGTTCTCTGAGGTTCATGAATTTGTGGTTTTGTGTCTGACATTATTTTGGGGGAAATTCTCAGTCATTATTGCTTCAAATATTGCTTCTATTCATTTCTCTTTTTCTTCTCCTTCTGGTATTCCATTACATGTATGTCACACGTTTTGCATTTGTCCCACCATTTGTGGATATCCTGTACCATGTTTTTCAGTCTTTTTTATCTTTGATTTTTGATTTTGGAAGTTTCCATTGACATATCCTCAAGCTCCTCAGCCATGTCCAGTCTACTAATACGCCCATGGAAGGCATGCTTTATTTCTGTCACGTGTTTTGTTTTGTTTTGTTTTTAATCTCTAGCATTTCTTTTTGGTTCTTTCTTAGAATTTCCATCTCTCTGCTTACCTTACCCATCTGTTCTTGCATGTTATCTACTTTTTCTATTTAGAGCCCTTACTATATGAATCATAGCTGTGGTAAATCCTGCTCTGACATTCCTGCCATATTTGACTCTGTTTCTGATGCTTGTTCAGTCTCTTCAAACTGTGTTTTTTGCCTTTTAGTATGCCTTGTATTTTTTTCTTAATAGCCATACCTGATATACTGGGTAAAAGGAGCTGTGGTAAACAGGCATTTAGTGGTATGGTGGTCAGCATTGAGGGAGGGGAAGTACTCCATAGTCCTGTGATTAGGTAGCAGTCTCTTAGTGAGTCTATGTCCCTGGGCTGTGAGCTTCATGATGTTTCTCAGTGTTTTACCCACTTATGTGGGACAGGATGGCTCCAGGGGGCTGGAGTTGTGTATTTCCCTTCACCCATGTGGAAGGCTAGAGTGAGATGGAGTTTAAATTAAAAAAAAAGAGTTGTGTTCTTATAAAATCCCAATAAGTTAGGTTCTGGTAAAATAGTTTCTCTTGTTGGCAGGGCTTATTAAAAAGAAAAGAAAGCCCTGGTGTATTTCAAAATGGCTATTTTCTACTGGAAGAATGAGGGGAATTTTCTCCCATCTTCACTGTGAGAACCTGATAGGGCTTTTGGAGGTAAAACTCAACAAAAGTGTGAGGACCTCCCTATACTGGGCCCTCGCCCCATAACTGGAATTTTTAACTCTCAGTCTTATTTGCACTGAGCCTCTAGCAATCTGTCAATTACAGTTCAGATTTTCCCATCCCAGTACTTGTTCCCACAGAGGTTTCTGCTCATGGGTTTCTGCTTCAGTAAGTTGTGATTTTTTTGTATCTGCCTGTCTGTCTTTCCAATTTTGGGGGCGGTGGTTTGCCTTGTGCCTTACTTCTAGGATGAATCTAAGAAGAATGGTTGATTTTTCAGTTTGTTCGGTTTTTTACTAGGACAGATCAATGACTTTCAAACGCCTTATGTGCTGGGACAGAAACTGGAACTTGGAAAAGGGGTAATACTAAAGCAGGTTCTGGGAAAGCCAGGCTGGTTGGTCGCCCTAATTGGGAATAAAGAAACGTAGGATCTATTCTTGGCTCAGGTGAATAACCTTGGGGCATGATGTTCAATGTCTTGGAGTCTTGGTTTCTTCTGGTGTGAAATAAGAGAGAGTTGACTTCTGGCTTCTTTCTACCTAATTTTGAGTTAATAGGATCTAATTTTCTTTATGCTGGGTGTTCTTAAGCAAGGCATTTCTGGACCTAAATTAATGGACTTTCCTTGCTAGGAGATAAATCCTAAATTCTCTTGTTATATGTCATTTTTCTTGACTTAGAATAATCTTCGGTTGGAAGGCACAGTAACCATCTTCTCTCAGAGAAAGGATCTCCCTGCTGCTTTCACTCATTATGATGCTGGTCACACAGAAGGGAGTTTTCTCCCTTTGACGTGACGTATTTGAAAACAGAACAATCCTTGTTAGGGATGGACTTATGATCTTCTGTCCCTTTTGGTTGAACTTGACTGAAAGGATCCAGAGTAAAAGTAGGAGTGAGGTAGGGATGTGGTGTGATGGCTTATCCCAGCCTCTGAGCCCAGGACGTAAGTCTTGTAGCTTGGCCTCTGGTTAATTTCTTTCCAAGCAACTTTTAGCTGCTGCTTTTTCATTTATTCCATGGTCCTGAATTTGCCCAGGAACATAATCAGAAACATTAAGTGCATGATTATCTTCCAAAGTCCACAGTGGAGAAATAGCTAAGACAGTTTTTATGAAATTGTAATGCGCCCACTTGAACACAAACCCTAATTTCCTGAAGTCTAGCTCTAGTTTTAAGAATTGCCTGATTTCATTTAAAATTGAATTTTGCTGTCAGAGAAGCTGCCAATACTGCCAGCATTGTTATTTTTCTTTCTATATTTTAGTCTTAGCTCTTGAGTATAAAAAGCACTCTCCTTCCTTTCCTTCCAAGAGTTGAGTTTCAACTGCGTGACCAGATTGTACAATTTTTTCATGGGCCTAAAGCTTCTCAGAGAAATGGAATGTGCTGCTGTCTCATTGTCTCTTCCTGCAAGTGATAGATTTTCCCAGTGGCAAATAGACATAGTGAGAGGTCAAACAATTCTATAAAGTAGAAAGGGCCTTAAGAGGTCTCCTGCTTCAACCCTTTGCCCCCTGGCGGAATTGTATTCAAGCCATTCCAGATAGCAAAGAGGATGTCACAATGTCCCTTGGGAATCATTTCATTCTCAAGAGGGTCTTGTGGAAGGTCTTTAATTTTAAACCAAGTCAGTCAACAACTACAGAAAACAACACTATTTAACAGGTAAGGCTTTAAGTAACAGGGATACAGCAGTGAGTAAAATAGGTAAGTAAGTAAGAAAATCAGTGACATGTGCTATCAAGAAAATAAAATGGGGACATTGGGTAGAGAGGCCTAGGGGTGGGGTGTGGTTGATACAACTTGAAAGGGAATGGGTAAGGGAGAGTTGGGTTAAGTATATGGTGATATTTGAGACGAGATATGAACAACAATCATTTAGATTCTATTCTATAAACAATTGGAATCAGCAAATGTCTCTCAAATGGGTGACCACAGTATAATGTAATCCCACCTAGATAAGCATACATGTCTTTTTTTTTTTTTTTTGTAAGAAACTCGGTGATATAAATATTATTCCCATTTTATACATGAGAACGCTGAGATTCAGGGTACCCAGGGACCTTGGGCCTGAGGAGATCTACAGTCCCTCATTCCAAAGCCACACAGATAGTAAAAGGAACCTGTTCTTTCACACATGTTGGCTGTTTGACCTTGTATCAATCATCTTTGGGAGCAATTTTCCCATCAACAGATGGATGAGGTGCCCTTAAGAGGCTTCACACACTTCAGATATTTTGAGACTGGAATTCATCATTATTCTATGCTCACTTTGGGTCCATGGGAAGCAGGGTGGGCTCTTTTAATGAGTTCTCTTCTCTGCTTGAGTGATGGTAAAATTGGAGTCCATTTCCTTTCCTGTGGCCTGGAGGGAGAATCACAGAACCCCGCAAGGTCCTTGCTGAGGTCCTGCCAGCCTACTTTGGAGACCTCACATTACATCTGGTCTTTGTAATAAATGGGTGCCCACATGTTCATCTACCCCCATGCCACCATCCTCATTATAGTGGGCTTAACACTGTCCTATTAAGCTGTTTATTACTAGGTGATTAGTAAAAAAATCTTAGTTAATTTCTCAGAAAGTAGGTCAAACATAACAAATCTGCTATCACGTTATTTAATCTTCAGATATTAACTCCCATCTATTTTGCAACCTCCCCTGGGGAGTCTGTGATGAGAAGGGACTTTTCATAGCCTGAAATGTGTGTTTGATGATCTCTGCTTCATTAAATTGGAATAGAACCCGTCATTTGTTCTTGTAATAGATACTTGAACAACACACCATGTATTAGCACTCTGTTACAGTTTTTCTTTGAGACACCTAAACAGTCGGAAGGAAGGAAGCCCAACCCTCTAAGCCCCTTCTCAACGTTGCCCCATCCAGATACCCCGGAGGTTTCTGGGACTGTTTGCAGCAGGTGTGGGAGGGCTCACCGTCCCACCACAGAACAGTGGCTCTGCCCCAGGAGACCTCTTTATTTTACGGAGGGGTGGGTGGGAGGGAAGGGGTTGACGATGACTGATTTTTTTTTTTTTTATTGTGGTAAAGCACTCATCATATAATATTTACCACCTTAACAATGTTTAAGTGCACAGTTCAGTGGCATTAGGTACATTCACAGTGTTGTGCAGCCATCACCACCATCCATCTCCAGAACTCTTTCATCATGCAAAACTGAAGCTCTGTACGCGTTAAACAGTAATTCCCCGTTCCCTCTTCACCACGAGCCCCGGAAGCCCCCATTCTACTTTCTGTCTGTATGAATTTGACTACTCTAGGTACCTCATTTGAGTGGAATCATATGGTATTTGTCCTTTTGTGACTGGCTTATTTCACTTAGCATGTCTTCAAGATTCATCCATATTGCAGCATATATGAGAATTTCCTTCCTTTTTAAGGCTGAGTAATATTCTATTTAATGTATATACACGTTTTGTTTATCCATACGTCAGTCAATAGATACTTGGTTTGTTTCTACCACTCGCTTACTGTGAATAATGCTGCTCTGGGTGTGGGTGCACAAATATCTGTTTGAGTCCCTGCTTTCAATTCTCTGGATCATATGGTAGTTCTATTTTTAAGTTTTTGAGGAAACTCCAAACTGTTTTCTATAGTGGATGCACCATTTTACTGAACATATGTATAACCATTTTTATCTTATAATTTTTAATGATATATAATTCGTTATATATTCAAATATTTTACAGAAAGTTCTCTTTACCTTAAATATTCTCTGTATTCTTCCTTTTGATCCTTGTCAGTAGATCTTCCTTTGAAGTCATGCTTAACTTGTCTTTTCCCCCCATATCCAACATCCAAACCATGAAGAAATTCTGTCATCTGTCTTCAAAATATGTCCATACTCCTATCAATTCTTGCTGTTTCTTTTGCCTTTCTTGCCAGTCTGTTCTCCCCACAGCAGCCAGGACAATCTTACAACCCATCAGATTGTGTCACTCCTCTGCTCAAAACCCTCCTAAGGTTTTCCCATTCATAAAATCCAAAGGCCTTGCCATGGATGCAAAGTCCTTAGCATCTCACCCCTCCATCTGAACTTGCGTCCCCTCATCCCCCTGTCTCTTTCTGTGGCTGTCCTGGTGTTCTTATTGTTTTTGGAACATGCAGGTGTGTCCTACCTCAGCATCTTCCCATGTAATGTTTCTTCTCCCTGGAGACCCTCACCCCCCTCGCCCAACCCCAGCTGCATGGCTTGGTCCCTCCTTTCCTAACTGCTCAAATATTACCTTCTCAAAAAGGCCTTTCCAGACACCTCTATTTCAACATTTCAGCTAGCAACTCCCCACTCACTCCCTGTCTTTGTTTTCTTCACAGTCCTTGTCTCTACCAGTCACATTGTTTGTCTTCTACCTCCACCAGAAGGTAAGCTCCATAAGAAATATAACCCCTCTGTTCTATTGATTCTGTATCTTAGAACCCTAAAAAAGGCCTGGCATATATAGGCATTCCTACATAGTTTTTGCTGAATGGATGTTCATACCTGCATTTTCATATAGTAGTGAGAACTCTTAGAAGGCTCTGTAGTCTAATTTTTTAGATTCTACAATGGGTTTCAGTTCAATTACTTTGAGCATTTTACTTAGCCTGAGCCTCAGTTTCCTCCTCTGAAAAATGGGGATAAATAATAGCACCTACTTCATAGAGTTATAGATGAGGAGTCAATGAGATAGCCCATGTAGTGTACTAGTCACTATATCTGCACAGAGTAAATTATCAAAAAATTATTTTGTTATAATTGATGTTGTCATTCTTTTGATTTCTGCATTTTTTCCATTTTGCTTGACCTTTTTTCATGTACACAATATCAAATATCATTTTTATGGCTGTACAATCTCCATCCTAGTGATTTATGGCACCTGGCTTAGCCATTCCCCAGGTGGATGGTTCCAGGGTTTTCTTTTTCTTTTCTTCACTATAAGGAGTGTGATGAGGTCCTTTGTATACATTGTAAATTCATAATTTTTATTCATCCTTGTTAAATATACTCTGTTTGGGATCTAGCCTTTCATTTGGATTTTGGATGAAAGGCTTGGAGATAATTGTTTGACCTTTCTCCATTTGGTGGACCTAGCGCTCCCAGTCCACCTCCAATGACACCAGCTGAAAATAAGTGCTCCTGCTTGTGGCTTTTCTGGTTGAATTGGAAGCTAATAAAAGGCAGGAGTTTCTTTGTGGATGAATATGACATAGAGAAAAGGGGACAGACTTTGTGACTAGACAGACCTGGGTGGAATAATGGTGCTGACATTTCCTAGCTGTAGGATCTCAGTCAAGTTATTTAACCTCTTTGAACTTTGCTTTCCTTGTTTAATACAGAAGACTAAGATGACCTACCTCAAAGGGTGCTGTGGGGATTGGAGATACTGTTTGAAGCATGTCTAGCATAGCGCCTGGCACATAGTAGGTGCACAGAAAATATCTGCCACCGTTGATGCCGTTGTTCTTTGTTTGCAAGCAGATGGTCTCTGCCCTGTAGGAGGTTGGCTAATGGGGGAAGGTGGGTAAAATGTTAAGATCCAGTCGTAACTCAGTCAGTGCCAGTCGTAACTGGCACTCAGTCTCATGGAAATGCAAATTTGCCTAGTGTCTTTGTACATTGGAAGATAGGTTTTTCTGCCTGCAACAGCCTCATCTAGAGCATGATCTGACTTATTTAAACACCATCACTGGAGAAAGCTTCCTTTCCCATCTAGCGTAACCCTTCCTTTCACGGTATAAGAACTGAGGCCTGTCCAAGATATGGTATAAGAACTGAGGTACCTTGTCCAAGATTACTGGCTGGCATGAAAACACAGGTCATGACAACTTCCAGTCTGGCTGCCCCTCCTGTTAGAATAAACCTCCAAGTTTAACCTCAGAATGGCTATGCAAGTCTTTCTCCCCCTCTTTTTCTCATCTATCTTTTTCTTTCTCTGAGCTGAGAAAAAATTCAAAGTCTGAGTTACAGAGATGTGACATGGGTGACACTGCGGAAGTGGCAGGTGGGACACTAGGAAGAAGTGAGATCTGTAAATGTTGCTGAGGTCTGAGGTGAGAGGAAAGACCAGGAAAGTGAGAGAGAGGGAAAGAGGATAATTAAGTGAATTACAAAGATAGGATTATTTAAATGGTATAACAAAGTGGGCGAATTTAGAGACAGATCTAGGTGCTGAGGTTTCAAATGTAAGATTTTTTTTTTGCCTGGAAATCTTTATTTGTAATTGTTTGCTGTATTAGCAAGTGTTAGAAACCCAGCTAAAGCTGGCTTAAGATCTCCCTCAGCTCTGCTTTCCTCTCTGCTGGCCTCAGGCAGCGTTTCTTCCAAGAATGGCAAGGTGACTGCCCCTGACTCTGGGCTGTCATCTTGGTATCATTAGTGAAGAGAGGACCTTGTCTTTGCTAGTAATTCCAACAAAGGCCCTAGAACTGGCCTCACTGGCCAGCCTTGGGTCATGTGCCTATCCTGAGCCAATGACTGTGGCCAGGGAAATTTTGTGGTATTTGGGCAGGCTGTGGTCATGTGCCTAGCTCTGGAGGCACCAGCTCTCCTGAATCATGTGGGCTTAGAGAGAGGAGGTGGCTTCTCAAAGAGAGTCAAGGAATAGTTAGAAGAAGAAAAAGAAAAGAATACTAGGAAGGCAAAAGCTGCAGGTCCCTGCTCTATTTATTACACGCTGTTTACTCACCTTCAATACTTCCTTTGTATAAATGAAAGGGTGCCCCATGAACGGCTTGTGTCAGCTGAAAACACCCAACCTTCATAAGAGTGTAATTATAATGCATCACCTTTTATAATTTTCCTACAACCTTTGTACATACCACAAATAGGGGAATTGTACATGACCATTGAATTTGAGTTCAATGAAACATTTGTACCACCCGAATTACACCTTTACATACAAGATAGGATACATTAACTTAATTACTGTTGGATTCAATAACATAGGCCATTGCCCTGGGAATTTATCTTGTTTTGTACCTAGAGAGAGAAACTGGGCATCATTTCTAAAGGCAGTCAATTTCCAATTATCCATGCTAATGGAAGAACTCAGCATGTGAAGACTCTAAATACAGTTTCTGTTTGGTTTAGGGAATAGACATGATTTTTTATTTTTCTGCTTCAGTTATTTTCTTGCCTGGGCTTAGGTAATACTAAATGGAATTTGCATTACCTGGGCCTAAAATTTCTTTTCTTGGCTTACAAATGTGAAGTATATTTTATTTTTTGGATTTTTTAAAAAAAACTTTTTATGTTGAACTAATATTAGACTTAGAGAATAGGTGCAAAAATAGTAATAGAGAGTTCCTTTATATCCCTTACCTAGTTTACCTTATGTTAATATCATAGGTAACCAGGGTACAAAACCAGAAAATTAACACGGATACAAAACTGTAAACTAAACTATAGACTTTATTTGAATTTCACCAATTTTCCACCAATGCCCTTTTTCTGTTCCACAATCCTGCATTTAGTTGCTATTTATCTTTAGTCTCTTCCAATTTTTAACAGTTCTTCAGTTTTTCTTATTTTTCACTTTTAAGGAATACCGATCAGTTATTTTGTAGAATGCCCTCAATTTGGGTTTGTCTGATGTTTTCTCATGCTTGGAACGAGGCTATGCATTGTTGGCAAGAACTCCAAAGGAATGAGTTATGTCTTCTGTGCATGATAGCAAGAGGTTCATGATGTCAATATGTCTTATCACAGGTGATGTTCATCTTCATCACTTGGTTGACGTGGTTTCTGCGAGGTTTCTCGAGTGTAAAGTTACTATTCTTTCTTTTGTAGTTAACAAATATCTTGGGATAGATACTTTGGAATGATATAAGTCCTGTTTCTCTTCAAACCATCACCTGCTAATTTTACCACTCATAGGCAGATCTTGTCTGCAACAATTATTACCATAGTGTTTGCTTAAATTTTTTAATCTATGTTTATTAATTAGAAATCTACTATAAGAAAGAGCTGTCTCTTCCTTCTCCCCTACTTATTTACTTGCTTATTTATTTTATTCTACAGGTTAAATCCAATACTATCATTATTTTGTTTCCAACATTTTTCCAGCTTTGACCATTAGGAGCTTTGACTGTTAGACTTTATTTTGTAGAGTGGTTTTAGGTTAACAGCAAAA
Source organism: Galeopterus variegatus (assembly GCF_000696425.1). Classification (NCBI taxonomy): domain Eukaryota; kingdom Metazoa; phylum Chordata; class Mammalia; order Dermoptera; family Cynocephalidae; genus Galeopterus; species Galeopterus variegatus. The sequence goes on from NW_007727296.1 coordinate 257,397, forward strand.
CTGAATGGAAGGTAAAGAGAGTTCTCATACAGCCCCTGTCCCCACACAGGCACAGTCTCCTTTACTGTTAACATCCCCTACCAGAGTGGTATGATGTGTTACACTGACACATCATTACCCAAACTCCACAGTTTACATCAGGGTTCACTCTTGGCGGTGTGCATTGTCTGGCTTTGGGCAAATGTATAATAACATGTGTCCACCATTATAGTATCATCCAGAATAATTTCACTGCACTAAAAACCCTCTGTGCTCCACCCATTCATCCCTCTCTGCCCTTGTCTCCTGGAAACCACTGATCTTTTTACTGTCTCCGTAGACTTGCCTTTTCCAGAATGTCATATGGTCATAAGCAGACAGTATGTAGGCTTTTCACATTGGCTTCTTTCACTTAGTAATAAGCACTTAAATTTCATCCATGTCTTTCCATGGTTTAATAGCTCATTTCTTTTTAGAGCTGAATAATATTCCATTGTTTGGACGTAGCACGGCTTCTTTATCTAGAACCCATTTATTCTGACAAGCCCACATCCTTTTCGAGCACTCCCTTACTTTCTGGAACTACAAGGTGTTCTAGGCTCATCTTGTGTATTCCCTAACCTAGCAATGGTATGAACCACTTTTCAAGGAACCATAGTTCCATTTATTGGAGAATAGTTTTTAGAAATGAAGACCTGGGCACTAGATCTGCTCATTGCCACTGGGATGTGATTGTTCTAAACCCCCTACATAGATAGAGCTAGGAAATACACATATGTGTACTAATCCGTGCATATATACCCATCTGTGTTTCTTGCACACTGGGATGATGAGTGGAGTAGCCATGGTGGCAGAGATGAAAGCTATATATGTTCCCAACAACATGGGTTCCCTTTTCCTAAGGCTAATTTAGCTACTCCCACAACCAAATGTTCAACCTGCCATTGCTAAGTGCTTTATAGATCAGATCTCTTCCAAGTTGGAATGGGCAGCGTTTCATTCTGACTGGGACTCATACATATTTGGAGATTTGCCTTTCCTGCCTGCAGTGTTTCAGCGAGCACCACTATACGAGGTTTCAAGTCAGTGTCTGACCCACTGACATGGGCTACCACACTGCCTTGGACCAATACCCATTTTATGGCAAAGGTGTATGGCAGTGAACACACACCATGGGATCCACTGATCCTTTTATATTCTGTACATCCTAAGCTGCTAGCCTGATGTATTAGTCAGGGTTCTCCAGAGAGACAGAATCAATAGGATATATTATAATTATATGAGAGGGATTTATTAGGGGAATTAGCTCACGTGGCTATGAAGAAAAGTCCCACGACAGGCCGTCTGTAAACTGGACACCGGTAGCGTGTCTCAGTCCAAGTCCAAAGGCCTCAGAACCAGGGGAGCTGATGGTGTCCTTGGTGTAAGTTCTGGAACCCAACAGCTGAAGAATCTCGAGCTCTGATGTCCACAGAGAGGAGAGAAGAGTGTGTCCCAGCTCCAGCAGATCAAGAGAGAGCTTCGCCTCTTTCCTCTGTCTTTTGTTCTCTCTGGACCCCCAGTGGATTGGATGGGTCCCACCCACACTGAGCGTGGGTCTTTCCCACCCAGGCCACTCAGACTCTCATTGTAATCTCTGCTGGAAACACCCTCATGGACACACCTGGAAAGATTGCTTTACCAGGTTTCTCAGCATTCCTTCATCTAACCAAGTTGACATCTAGAATTAACACCTGACTAAGGATTGGAACAGCCTCTTGAAGGTGTAGCTGAGCTAGCAGTTTAGAGATAATATCCCACAAGTATGGGGTAACATCCTCCAGGGTGAGTACATACCTTAAACCAATGGGCCTTATATGATGCTGTCTCCAATAGACAGAATACAAGAGTCTGAGAATCAAGGGGTGGAAGAAGGAGCATCCCTGCTCATCATTACCCACAGTGACCCATTTCGAGAACTTTGACCTTCTGTTCTCAACTTCAGTCTGTCTATCCAGAGATCCTGAGTTCCACAGGGAGTCTTCTACCAGGGTACACAGCAGATGTTCCTCTAAACTTAAAGCTATGGCTGTTGCCTAGTCATTTGGGGCTCCTCATACCAGAAGACCAGGAGGCACAGAAAGGAGAAACTGACTGTTGTCATCATGAGGTGGGAGGACTACTGCCATGTAAGGACGGTGAGGAGAAATACGTTTTGCACTCACATGTCTCCTGGGTCCCTTGGTATTTGCATGGCCAATTGTAACTGTAAATGGGCAAGTACGAATAACCACAGCCTGATAGGGGAATGGTGATCAGTGATTCAGATTCCTTAGAGATAAGGGTCTCAGCCACCCCACAGCCCCTCACCTAGCACAAGTACTGGCCAAGGGGGAGGGGAGAGACAAGTGTCAGGTGTGACCTCAAGACCCACTGCAGCAGCAACTAAGTAACCCTCCATTTACATGATTTCCCAGATACTGTGACCAGTTAGAATCCTGGAGGGCCGGCCCGGTGGCACATGCTACAGTGCGCCGCTTGGGAGCGCGGCGGCGCTCCCGCCGAGGGTTCGGATCCCACATACAGACCGGTTCCCGCTCACTGGCTGAGCGAGGTGTGGGCACAACACCGAGGGTTGCGATCCCGTTGCCGGTCCCGGTCCGGTACGGGCGCAACACTGAGGGTCGTGATCCATTGCCAGACACAAAAAAAAGACAAAAAGGAAAAAAAAAAAAAAAAAGAATCCTGGAGAAGCTGTGGGTGGATGGAGTGACCTTAACATGAGGAGCAAGAGGATGAGTGGGGCCCCTTGTAGAGGGACTTACCCTTGGCAGAGACATCTGGAATATGGTAGTGGAATGGTTACATAGCCTCAAATTCCCGGACTTTGGCAGCCAGCAGCCAATGCTGTGTGGAAACAAAAGACCAGTCTCTCAAGGGCCACCAACAGGGGTACCGGTGCTGTGTCCTGAGCTCCCCAGGCACCATGCCGAAGCTGTTCTCCAGTGGAGACCACACTCTTGCTTGGCTTTCTTCCCCGAACTGTCCTGCTTCTCTTGTTCTCCTTTCAGTGCATGCTCTCAATTAACCACTTCCTTATGAATTCTTGTCTCAGGCTCTGCTTCTAGAGAATCAACCTAATATAGTACTGATTGCCCATCTTTATTCCATTAATGTCATATTTTCCTGATGTTAAATATTCTCAAGTAACGTGACTCTTAATGTTCTATTATATAAATGTAGTTTATATAATAAAATGAACCAATCCTCTGTTTCTAGACACTTATATTGTTTCCAAGTTTTCACTAGTATAAATGGTGAATAGAAGAACATCATTGTTGATAAATCTTTGTAAACATTCTGAATTATCTTTTTAGGTTAAATTCCTATGGGTGAAGTTGTGAAGTCATAGGAAACAAAACATTTTATGGCTCTTAACATAAATATCATGAACTTGGCCTCCAGGAGGATTGTACCAGTTTATGAGCCCACAAAGAGAGTGACTTTTTCTCATATTTGCCAACCCAGGGAATAATAATTTTAAAAAGTCTCTGCAAATTTTATAGGTGACTTATTAGTTTAATGCGTTTACTTTGGTTACTTGGCAGTTTGGTCACTTGTATTTCTTTTGTGAATTGCCTATTCAAGGCTTTTGCCCATTTATCCATTGATGTATTCTTATTAATTTCTTTGAACTTTCTTTGTAATTGATTCAAATCACATGAAACTTTCAATTGTACATAGATGTAAAGGGCACTCTGCACACCTCTTCTCAGAGTAGAATGCCTGACTAGAGGTACCATGTCCTCTCCTCTCATTTACAAGAGAAGAAATTGAGTCCTTCCCATAAATATTTACGGAAAGTTTGGTTTTAGTTCCAGCTAGTTCACTGGGTGGTTTTAGAAATCCTTTTGAGTTAATTCATGCTCCAGTAAGGCTGGACTTCTCTGGGGGCTCAGCAAACTAATCTGGAACTCAGCCAGGAAGATATGGCATTAATTGAACCTAGGCCTGTGACTTCCAATATAGTTTTTTCTCCACCATCTTCGTCAGAAGTGAAGGCTGAGAAGAATTGGCAGAATAGCAGCCACTATTGCCCAATACTCATTTATAAGAAGGAACAACATTCCTGTTTCTTCTTGTGAGTACTCATTTAACATTAATCGAGCACTTAGTACGTGTCAGATATGGTGAAAAGCCTTATACATATATGATCTCATCTTCTCAAAATCCTGACAGGTATGAGCTATTATTACCATCATTTTACAAATAAGGAAACTGAAGCACATAGAGGGTGAAAAGGTTGTGGAAATCACACAAGTATGAAGTGATGGAGCTGAGTTCTAAACCCAGGTGTCTCTAACTGCAGACTACTTGCTCTCAATGAAGGTTATTCCCTTTATGTTACACTTCCACATTAAGAAAACTTTGGAAGAAGAAAAAGAACATTACCCACAGTTGTACCCTAACGTAGCCACTGCTTGTCCCTGCTGTGTTTTCTCTCACTCTTCTCTCCCCTTCTGCTAAACTCATTCTGTACATCTCATTCCATAACTCGATCTTTTTCGCCCTGTTTCCCCATGTTGCCTCATGGATTTTACAGCCATCATTTTAATGTCCTGCATAATATTCCTTTGTTGGGCAGATGCTAAATTCTTGAATTGAGTGCTCTCCTACTGAAAATGTTGGGAGAATTTCTAGGGACCCCTGCTGTTTCCCCTGCAGTTCTCTCTGGCTTGATAATTCCCTTTTCACTTTATGCCTTGAGTGAAATCGTACAAATTTAACTTGGAAATTGCCTAAGAATGTCTTTCATAGTTGTAGGCATCTGTAAATTACATGCGAATATGTGCGTAGCCAGGCAAATTCTTCCCAACACTTTGACCTTAGAAAAAAATCTAGTGGAAATGAGTGTGTACGTGGTTAAAATTTCTTCTCCGAGGCTCAGTTTCTCAGTCTTATACAGGGATGAACTGACCTGCTAGTTTGGTCATTTTGTTGTGTTTCCCAGGCCAATCTGGAGCGTGATTCCTACAGCTCTAAGTTTGCTCTCCTGTTTCCATCCCAGCTTGAAAGCTTCTTGGAAAGATTCCTCCATAAGGAGCTCCATTTTGCTGTCAGTCTTGGGATCCTTGCTGAGCTGGGGCCTCTTTCAGCAATCTTATCCTTTGGGGACATGGCCAAGCTCTCTGTTTACTTGCCATTACTCTGCCACCAGCTCCCAAGGTGTGAACCTGTATCACACCCCAACTGTGAGGTCCTTCTAAAGGCAGCGATCTGGCATTGACCCTGAGAGGGAAGACCTCTGCCGTCTATCTCGAAGCCTTGCAGTGTGCATGGAGGCTGACGCACGTGGGTGCATTTCTCTTTTACTATTTTATTTTATTTTTTGGCGGAGGGGATTTAGAGTGGAGCTGGGGAGGGAAGAAGGGGCTGGGAGGAACCTCCCCAGCTCGGTTCCTGCAGGCTGGGGGACGTGGCATGGGCCCTCAGGAAGGGAAGGTGCTCCTGCTATGCTGAGCGCTTCATTCCCTGTCCGGGGCTCAGACTGGATGCGCCACCCGGCCTACAGGTGGGCGCGGTCCGAAGCTGCCTCGCGGAGCCGAGCGGGCGCCCACACGTCCTCGGGGCCCCCTGCGCTCGAGCGCCGCCTTGCGGTAGAAGCCGACGCCCTCGCCGGCGCGCTGACGTGCTCGCGGGCCATGTAGCCGAGGAGGACGCCCTCCAGCTCCTCGCAGCGGCGGCCAGCAGCACGAGCTCGGCGTCGGCACCAGGGACGTGTTTCATCACCAGGTGTGGTAGAAGGGAGTGTCCTGGGTGACGAAGGCCTTCACCTCCTGTAGACGGTTCAGCTGTCATCTCCTGCAAGTCTCCACCCGCGCCTGGGTCGGACCTCTCGAACGGTTCCAGTGCGGCCGGTAGGTGGCGGCGGCGGAGGAAGCAGCAGGCGCAGCGCGGCCTGGCTGGGGAAGACCCGCGAGCTGGAGGCCCATTCCTCTTCTATAAATGAACACAGAGCTAATGAGAAAAGAAAAGGAGCCTGAATGGCTTTTCTGAGAGAGAAAAGAAAATTGTCTTCAAGTCTCGGAGGGCTTGTCCTCATATGTTCCATCTCAGATCATAGCGTAGGGGGAAGTGAGGGTCCTTCAGGTTCCCAATGCTTAGCCCGGGGGCTCAGGAGCCAGAATGCCTGGGTTTAGATCCCTTAGAATCTTGAGCAAGTCATTTAACCTCTCCAAACCTGAGTCCTTAACCATAGAATGGGATGGAGGTGGCCACTTCCTCATGGGGTTGGGTGAAAAGTTTTCATTTAACAAACAGGCACTTCTATAGCGTTTATCATGTGTAAGACACTTCTAAGCACATTACAAATATAAACTTGTTTAATTCTCTTGATAACCCTATGAGGTAGGCATTACACTGTGTTACAGATTCTAATACGCATGCTATTTTAGCTTCTCTGAAATTGGGATGCATCTGCCAATTGGCAGTGTCTTACAATCTCCAGTGATCTATGTATTGGAAAATTGAGGGGGGCGGGGAGTGAATGTGGTAGAACATTCTAGGCAGAAGGATGTCAGAGTTTATCGGGAACTTGTAGGAGCGCACAGGAGACCAACAAAGATGAATCCTTTCTGCTGAGCTGAGCAAGTTTGCCTCCAGTGCTGTGAACAGGTTTTGCGGATCCCTCTCAGAGTAAACTCCGCTATGGCAGGGCTATGTTTGTCTCAATCCCCTGTCGTGTCCCTGGCATCATCTAGTCAGGCACAAAGGGCCTGCTCAGTAGCCAATTGCTGACTGGTGAGATGAAGATTCTGAGGTTGCCTTTCCTTAGAGCAACCCAGGCCCGCCCTCCCCATCCCCAGTGACTTTTCACAAATGCGTCAGTTCTGGAAGTCTTTCTCCCATGCTTCGTGGCCACCTCATTAGACTTTGCCCGGAGGACCCCAGAGGTGTGTCAAGAGACCGCCGCACGCTCATCTCACCAGCAGTCACACTCACTTGCAGCAGTCATCACTATCAGAGGTGGACAGGGCCTCAGTACTCCCAGGTGAGGACCAAACGTGTGGCTCCTGGTGGCAAAATAGTATTTTACACTTCCACGATGGTGAGTTTCCATCATTATCATGGACCATGAGTTACATAAAGTCCTTTAGTACCATGTTCAGTGAGTCACTATTGTCAGTGTCTTTTGGTGCATATGGAATCATAATAGAAAATAATTAATGTGATTTCCCATTTAATGTCTCACCCGTTAGCCCATACATTCCATGGGAACAGACACTAAATTCTATGAGAACAGCATACATCATGCATAAATGAATTAGCAAAAGCCTTTTTACACCAAATGGTGACTTCTTCACTACTGTGTGAGCGGATCTAGTGTGGGAGGTGAGGGAAACACAGTGGGCACGGTGGGAGATGGCAGCAGTGGGGTTGGGTGCTATGGTGGGTCATAGCAGGAGCTATGACATTGGGTACTCCCTGGTTCAAATCCTGGCTCTTGCATTTGCTCACTGAGAGATCTGAGATAAATAATAACTCAATTCTGGGACTCAATGTTTTCATCCATAAAATGAGGCTTATGATGGGTGCCTACTTCGTATGGGTTGTCATGAGGATGACATCAGGCAACACACAGGACTGTGGTGTCTGACATGTTGTAAGTGCTCATGCATGTCAGCCCATGCTGTAATTAGTATTGTTGCCCTCATGACTTTTTTCTTTGCACCCTCCGCTCTGTCTGTGGGTAGTTGCTTGACCAGTAAGCTTTTCTGGTGGTTATTTTCATTTCTTTGTGAGCTATTCATTTGCTTGAAATCAATTCTTCTCAAGCTGGGTGGCCCATACACCATGGCTCTGCATGGGGGGAAGAAGCAGGAAGGTTGTGTGTGTGTGTGGGGGGGGTGGCGATGGGGGATGCTGGGAGATGGAGTGAGCCTGGCTCTGCTGAATACATATAATCAATAGGTGAAATCGACATGTTCATAAAAGTTACAGGCCCTGCTGGGTGAGCTATTTTCAATGGTGCCAAGAAATGCATCTATTTCATTACTACTCTTCTTGGGACCCGAGTATATTCCAACGTTACCCTCAAACCAGCAGAATAGCCTGGGAGTGGAAAGTCATGTCGTTCCCTCACTATCCCTGCCTTCCACCCAAGGGGTGTTTTGGGGCTAAAAATATCCAGCACAAAACCTTCTTTGCTTCTAAAAGGGAAGGAAATAAATGCATTGAGCTATGAGCATTTATTGACTCACTTAGTATTTATGGTGTACCTACTATGTACTACTATGTACCAGATGCTTTTCTAAGCCCTGTGGGTTTGGCAGCAGGTGAGACAGTCCTGGACCCGGACCCTTCCTTTGTGCCACTGAGTGGCCGGAGGGAGATTGACATGAAGCAGTTATGCAGCTATGATGAGTGTCATGAGATTGTGGGTGTCAGAGGAGCCTTTTCTGTGAACTTGGAGCAAAGCTGTGGCCTGAGGGGTGAGTGGGGGTTGGCCAGGAGAAGGGAGGAGAGCATCTAGGCAATAGGGCCCCCACAGGAAGGGCCCTGAGGTAGAGGATACAGGGTGCTGGTGACCAGAACAGGAGGGTCAGGAATGAGTGGGACAGAGGGGCTAGAGACCCCTGGGCTTAGCAGGATGCACAGGCAGTCATGGTGAGGTGCCTGATCTTCATCCTGAGAACACAGCAAGAACAGTACTTACAAAGACGTGATCATATTTACACTGAGAGAGGACCCCCCTGGCTCCTGTGTGGAGAATGAATTACATGGGGCCAGCTGAGAGATGGAGACCCTTGTGAGGGATTCTGTGAAGTGCAGGTGAAAAGAGGTGGAAAGTGGGCTCTTGTGGTACAGTGTAGGTGGGCCTGGGAAACAGTGAAAAGGTAGACTTGGCAGATGGGTGGTTCACTGAACGTGGGGGCTGAGAAGAAGGTCACAATGACACTAGGGTCTTGGGTGGGGTGGTATTTTCCCAAGGTGGGGACACATGAAGGGGAGCAGGTGTGACTGGGGGATGCAGCTCATGCATTTAATTTTGGACACATGAGTTCAAAGTGCCAGTGAGACAGCAAAATGGAGAGGCCATGTAGCAGGTAGATATATGTGTTTGCAACTAAAAACAAATCTAGGTTGATGATAAGGTAAGTATTATAGACACCTCTCCTATCAAAGGGAGCCTAATGGCTGATTCTCATCTTAGCCAGCATAGCATCTTGGAGGCGGGGGGTGGGGGTTGGGGGGC